>NC_056734.1:817039715-817339715 GCF_019279795.1 Protopterus annectens | reverse complement strand
GCCATGAGAATGTGGGAATGGGCGATCTCCACCGGTCGGTTTCTGATAGCAACGCACATCCCAGGGCACTCCCAACATTTTAGCGGACAGATTGAGTCGGGCTATTCTGATGCCGTACAAGTGGTCTCTGAAAACAGTCAGTAGCGGAGGAGATCTTCCTTGCATGGGGTCAGCCTTACTGCTATCTCTTCGCATCTCCTTCCAATGCGAAGTGCAGCGAGTTCGTCTCTCTGATTCCCTCACCAGGGGAAGTCCCCAGAGATGCTCTAGTCCATGCTTGGCCCCCCTGGGCTTCTGTATGCTTATCCACCATTGCCACTCATTCCGAAGTTTCTTCAGAAAGCTTGACGACTGCAGTACAAAGTTATCCTCATTGTCCCGTTCTGGCCTCATCAGGTTTGGTTCCCATTCCTTTGGTCTCATCTCTTAGCTCCTCCGTGCTGGATCCCTGCCCGGATCTAATCTCCCATCCGTCAGGTGCCTGTCCGCCTGACCTGGGCAGCCTCAAGCTGACAGCTTGGTTGCTCCAGTTCTGTTGATTGCCAGGACTCCTGGTCTTTCATCCCCGGTAAAATCCATTCTGGTGGCTTCTCTTAAAGATTCCACGAGGAAACTTTATCGCAGTAAATGGAAGTGTTTTTCCACTTGGGCCTCACAGAGAAAACTAGATCCCTTTACAGCGGTGTTGGATTTCTTGTCTGACATTTTTCAGCAAGGAGCTAGCTCCTCCATAGTGAAAGTACAATTGGCAGCAATTTCTAATTTTCATGTTGGTGGAAACAGCATTGCCTTAGCCTCCTCTAGGCTGTGTAAGGCTTTTCTTAAAGGCACTTTTTTGTTGCGTCCTCCTGTCAAGGATTCAGTGCCTCCTTGGGACCTTACCTTTGTCTTACAGGCATTGGTGGCTCCTCCATACGAACCTGCAGCTTCGGTTGATTTGAAATTTTTATCAAGACAGCTTTCCTAGTCGCCATTACATCTGCTAGGAGGGTTTCTGAGCTTCACGCTCTGACTGCTGTGCCTCCTTATTTGGTCTTCCATAAGGATAGGGTCTCTCTCCGTACTAATCCTTCCTTCTTACCCAAAGTGCCATCTGAAGCAAACATAAACCAGTCTATTAATCTGCCTAATTTCTTCCCTAACTTCCAAAATAAAGGTGAATACAAACTTCATTTGTTAGATGTTCATAGACAACTTCGCTTCTGTCTTCATAGAACAAAATCATTCCGCAAGACTGACCAGTTTCCTTTTCCAAAGCTTTTCTGGGAAAAGCTATTTCTAAAGTTTCTTTGGCCAGATGGGTCACGCTCTGCATTTCGCATGCCTACAAAGCAAAAGGTTCATCTCCTCCTGGTATTGTTAAAGCTCACTCTACCAGGTTTATGGCGACTTCTGCTGCTTTTTGGTCTAGGGTTCCTTTGGATGACATTTGTGAGCAGCGACCTGGGCCAATTCACATACCTTCATTTTGCATTACAAATTAGATCTGATTTCTAGGGGTAGAGCATCCTTTGGCTCTGCGGTGCTCAGGAATATCCTTCCATAAGGGCCTCCCAGGATTGGAGTAGCTGGGGACTCTGTCCCACAAGTGGCAGATAAAATGAAGTTAACTACTTCAGATAAAGAAGTTATGTACTCACCATAATATTCCATCTGAGTAAGTTATACTTCATTTTTCTGCAACTTTCCCTCCCTCCGTCCCCCGGGCTTTGTCCTGTTTTTACAGGTTTTGGTTCACTGGGCTGAGTTGCTTATGTAATTAATTGCAGCAAACTCGATCTGAGGGAAGGTAGGAGATTGCAATGCGTTATTGGTAAGGGAAGGAGCTCGGAGCAGATGCTAGAAAAAAAGTTGCCGGCTCGGATCCGATACGGATCCGAATACCCACAGGTTGCAGAAAAATTAAGTATAACTACTCAGATGGAATGTATGGTGAGTACATAACTTCTTTTTAACTCCTATTCAAAGTTTTTAATCTGGAAAACTATCCATTAACCTTAATCTCATTTAGAAGAGTTTGAGTTGCAGGCTTCGCTGTGCATTCTTCTCGTTTTAACTGTTTATGGAAAAAAGTCTTTGATCCAGTCATTTCAGGCCTAAACTGCATTTTGAAATCGTTCATGTTATCAGCTACCTGCTTTCTTTCCAAAACTTCAAAACAATGGGAAGATTAATTTTAGATGTTGGATAGCTTAAGGTTTATCATTAATGCCCGAGTGTGGGATTGTCAAAAGTCTTTGCCAAGTCAGGGTTTGTTGTGTGCACAGATTTGCCCTAATCAGGCGTGAGTACGTGCGTGTGTGCCTTCCGTGGAAGGTTGGGTGCAGGGCTGGCAACTCGACACTGTAAAACTCCACTGCCAGTCATGAGCAGACAGGTGATCCGCTGTGGTGACCCCTAACCGGGAAAAAGCCGAAAGAAGAAGAAAGATAGATCAAGCTGCTTTAGAAAAGACCAAAGACCTGAGAAAATCTGACCAGTTGTATCCTTTGCTGGAAAGCAAACATCCTTATCAGTCTGTAAACAGTGTATATCCCAAGTGGATATGCAATTTTCTTATACAAATCATAGCAAACAGATACCAAAAAAACTTAAAACCATATTGAGCAGTAGCTACTAAGGGGGCTTTCCATTCTTGAAGCAGCCACTTGGGTCCTTGGTCTACACCTTCACTAAGCATTAAAAACACGATGATGTCCTTTCATATGCTGCTGAATCCATTACATGAGGGAGTCTGCCTCCGGTTGACTTGTACATCCGGCTGTTTTACAAAAGATAAATGCTACTGCAAAGGTACATGTGATGGTCCGCATCACTCAGCATATGCAGGCCATAAGTGGACATCGGGTATAAAGTGGACGTCGGCACGCACCTACCTCAGAACTTTTCTGCCGCCTGTTTGACTGCCAGCTCCAGTAGTTGCCCATTTGGAAAAGACCTCGTGTTTGTCCATGTTTAGATAAGTACCCCATAGGGGTTTTTGTCACTTTTTTGCTACTGTGTTGTGGGTTAATGTCAGGTAGAAAGGGCAAGTGTCAGTGTGGAAGGCAGATTCCACATACTCATGCAAGTTCTGTTTATTCTGTCTAGGCCCAGACCACGATCATACCACTCGCGAGATCTGTAAGGCCTTTGTACCCAAGACCCTTAGGAAACGACTTGTCGCTCTTGAGTTGTACTTGGAGAATCGATGTCTAAAGTGCCTAACTAAAGACGTGGACCCGACATTGGGAACTACTGAGGAGCCATGAATAAAAAAGGCAAAGAAGCCTCGGCCTGAAACTACAACTGCTGCCTGTTTTCCTCTCGAGGCCAATGAAGGCCCAGCGACTGAGTCGAAATCCGCAGACCTTCCACTGGCGGGTACCTGGGGAAAGCCGTTAAGGAGGCTGCCAGCACATCTCGGAGGGAGTTGCGGGTGTCTGACTCTGGCTTGAGATGTTCTTTCAGACATCGTAGAGTGTCCAACCTCTGACCCTCCTACTCATCGTATCTTAGACACCTCTTTGTCGGAGGGCCCCAAAAAGAAGAAAAAACAAAAGACTAAACATACTGATAAGTTGTCAATCTTGCCTTCGTTCTTGCTGGTTGGGATCGGAGCCAATCCTCTGCTCCGACTCTGCCATCTTCAGTAGCTCGAGAGCTGTTTACTGGCTCGAGGCTACCCCTTATCCCATGATGCCTAGTGCTAGCTACCCAGATCTCATTTGCCACTTCAGCTGTGAGGTTCCTGGATACTGGCTCAGGCTCGTATATCTTTATTAATCTGCTCTTTTTAGTCACATTAGTGTTTTTTGGCATGGTAGTTCTTTCGTAGTCTATTAATTGTATATTTAGTTTAAAGGGTTTAGTGTACTGTAGTTTTTTTTCCTTAGAACTCGTTTAAGTTCGAGAGTTCTCCCCTCCCCCCCTTACCCCTCTGTTGTAGTGTTAGGTAGCCGTTTAAGTTAGAGGCTTCCTAGTCTTAAAAAAAAAAAAAATCTATTCTGTTATTTTTTGTGATAGGGTTCCATTTTATTTTTTTCTTAGTGTTGTCTGGCTTGTTGGCCAAAGTAGTCTTTAGAGTGTGATTGCTCTTTTTCTTTGGGTATGTCTAAGCAATCAAAAGTGTCTGGTTTCAAGAAATGTGACTCATGCTGTCAGAAAAGGTCTCCGACAGATGGGCACACTTCTTGCGTTTATTGTCTAGGCGCAGTACACCTGCAGGACTCTTGTTCTATATGCCATGCATTTAGCCCAAGAGTTCTGCAGGAGTGCAAGAACAAACTTATTTTGAGGGGTCTCCTCAAGCCTCAGGATTCACCGGCCAAGGCTAAGCCAGTGAAATCCCCTAAACAAGCCAAAACGTCGGCTCCCAGCTCGGAGCTGTCATCGGCCCTACTCTTGCCTTCTACTTCGGTTCCGGCTGGAACCGAGGAGTCTGCTTCCTAGTCGGCTCCAATAGTACCCTCTGAGTCGTCAAGGATCCAAAAAAGGCCGAGGTCCCCCTTCACTTGAGTCCATTCATTTGGCTCCTCTGTCTCCCCTCTTGCAGAGTGACTGTAGTCACAGATCTTCACACTCCTCTCGGTCCTCTAGGCTCTGACCATGACGTGGAGAAGAGTGGTCTGTAGGTTGTTGAAGTCGCAGGCATTGGCAAAAATGTTGTCCAGTCCTCATCAGATGTCTGCTCCGTCAGTTTGTCTATGTTCCTCCTCCAACTCCATTGAGCTTAGAGCCGGAGTTTATTGGGGTTCGAGTCGTGGAACAGTCAGCTCCGATAACTCTCTCTTCTTCGGATCCGTCTGCTCCAATACCCTCGATGGTGCCTTCCGTCGAGGGATCTGGGCGCCGAGACTTCCTCGTCCACTCCAAGGGGGCGTGTGGCATCGGACCCTTGTCCGACCCCGTTCTCCCTCTGAGCATTGGCGCAGGTGAGCTCGGCTCCTGCATCAGCCTCTGAGCCGTCTCTCTTGGTACGGAGGAGGATTCCGATTTCGCAGGAGCCTTCTCTTCATCATGGCAGGGACGCCTTTGATGTCATTAGGAGCGTGCTGGCCTCTGAGCCAGCTCCAACTTCGACCCCACTGGCTCCATTCCCCGTAGTGCCTGCTTCGGCCTCTTTCCCTCCTTCAGACCCCAAGCATGGGGAACCAGCGCTCCAGGGCACCCCATTGGTGTTTCCTCTTCCTCCGAGGCCTCCCCTGATCATTTAGAGGAGCCCCCTCGGAAGAAGTGCAAGACTCCCCCGAGTCTGTCACTTCGGATACTGATTTGGATGAGTCGGAAGGGTCCCAGAGATCCCCCTTTGAAGATGTTTTCTTCTCTGACATCCTAGAGATACTTAAGCAGAGGGGGAGCTGGAATACCCGAGCCCCTACCGAGGACAAATCTGTATTCCTGGACACGTTTAGGTTCCCGACCTTCCACCTCCTGGGTTTCTCCGCCCTTCGATCCACTAATGTCTGTGGTGGCTCGAAGGGCTTGGTCAGCCCTGGATACAGTGGAACCAACCCAGAGGAGACCAGGCAAGTTTATTACTGCACCCCCTGACAAGCAGTTCCTTACTAAGCGTGTTCCCGTGGATGCCATGGTAGTAGCAGCAGCCACTAAAAAGGAGCTAGCGGAAACTACCACTTCTGTCCATCCTCCTAACAAGGAGTCTAGGACCATGGACAGATATGGGAAGCGAATGTTTGCCTCAGCGACCTTTTCCATGAGGTCAATGAATTACTTATGCCATTTCATCAGACTTCAGAGGGATCTCCTGAAAGAGCTCGGAGATGCTCTGCAGGATCCTTCAGCTGAAGGGACTCAGGCTAAAGTGGCCTCTCAGCTGGCAACCCTTAACTCAGTAGTCAGCTCCTCCATGAGGCTCATTTCCTATGCGGCCGATGGGGCGAGTAGAGCCGCAGGCACAGGCGTGGCACTTCGGAGACATGCATGGTTACGGCTGTGTAATTTTGCAGAACCTTTCAGTGTGTCATTCACCAACACTCCCTTTCACTGTTCCTTTCTTTTTGGACCACAGGTGAGACACTCTTACTAGGTGTGAGCAGGAAGGCAAGACTCTCTCTGCTGTGGGAGTCCATTTTTCCACTCCCGCTAGACCATACCCCAAGGGTCAGAAGAGTGGAAAGATGTGGTTTTGAAAATCCCAGGGATCTTCGCCTGACACACATAGTGATATCTCCTCCAGGGGCAGAGGAGGAAATAACAGACGCCGCCCTCGTGGCAGAGGGGGTCCACAGAACCAGGGCAGTAGAGAATCCTCCTGACAAGCCCTTCCAGCATCCCTGAGGGGTTGCCTGACTGTCTCTGGAGGCAGTCGGGGGAAGACTTTCATTGTACCCAAAAGCCTGGCTAAGCATAACGCAAGACAAATGGGGTACATTCAGTAATATCCGGAGGTTACAGAATCCCATTCGTTCAGCCCCCTTTGCCATCATGCAAGTCCCTCCCAGATGTTCCACCCAATCTGAGTGACCAAGCAGTTATAGAAGTTTCAAAACTGCTAGAAAGAGTCATCCAGGAAGTCCCGGCAGACCAACACTGATCCGGAACTTGGTACCAAAAAAGACAGGGGACTGGAGACCTATTTTGGATTTCAGCAGACTGAACAAGTCTGTTCAAAGAACAAAGTTTCGGATGGTCACGCTACAGTCCATTCTACCCTTTCTAGGGCAGGACAATTGGATGTGCTCTATAGATCTCCAGGATGTGTACTATCACATCAAAATGCAGACGCTCCAGGAGGTTCCTTCGCTTCCGTCTGGGAGAAAGTCATTACCAGTTCAGAGCTGGTGTTCAAATGTATGGCAGTGCTCATGGCTCACCTGAGGCGTCAAGGATTCCAGGTGTTTCCATATCTAGACTGGCTCCTTACTTGCTACTAAAAGGTATTAACGCCTTCAAGCCAGGGACTATACAATCTCAATTTGCTCCCAGCTAGGCATTTTTCATAAATTTCGAAAAATATGCCTTGTTACCCTGTCAGTCTATTACCTATATAGGAGCAGACTTGGATACAAGGAGCATGTCCGCAAAGCTACCTTCGGACAGGGTGTCCACAATTCACCAGCAAGTTCAAGTCCTCATGCAATGCAAGAGAGTACAAGTCAAGTATGTCCTTCAAACTCTAGGTTCTATGGCGGCAGCAATTCTTCTGATACCCCTGGCCCGCTTTCACATGAGAATCCTGCAGTGGCTTCTTTTCACGCAGTGGTCCTTCCAACAGCTCCCAATGTCTCACATGATCATCATTGCAGAAGCATGCAAAAGGGACCTTTCCTGGTGGATGGTCTCCCCACTAGTGATTCAGGGCAGACCCTTCATTCAGCCCCCCCGGTTGCTACAGTGACCACGGATGCCTCCCTGATAGGGTGGGGGGGGGGGACATTATCAGGGAAAGATAGTCCAGGGCACTTGGCAAGCTCACTAGTACCATCTGCATATAAACGTTCTAGAAATGAGAGCCGTGCTCCTAGCGTTGCAAGCTCTTCAGGACTCTCTCCCTTCTGGGACCATTGCAAATCAAACGGACAACATGTCAGTGGTGTGGTACATCAACAAGTAGGGTGGAACCAGGTCCTACCCCCTATGTCGAGAAGCGCTCAGACTCTAGCAGTAGGCGATTTCCTCCCAATGATTTCTGATTGCGACGCACATCCTTGGGATGTCCAACGTCATAGCGGATAGGCTCAGCAGAGCTATCCTCATGCCTCACGAGTGGTCTCTGAATCAGGTAGTTGCGGATTTAATCTTCCGCAAATGGGGTCAGCCTTGCTGCGACCTTTTTGCCATCCCCTTCAACAGCAAATGCAGCAACTACTTCTCCTTTCCACTTCCTGGTCACTCTCCCAGAGACTCTCTAGTCCATGATTGGCCTCGGGGATTTCTTTATGCCTTTCCTCCGTTTCCCCTGATACCGAAACTCATTCAGAAAGCTATGTCATTGGGTTGCAAAATGATCCTCAATGCCCCCTACTGGCCTCGACAGATATGGTTCCCATTCCTGCACCATTACCTTCTCGAGCGGCCTTGGACTCTGGGTCCGATTCCAGACCTACTGATTCATCAATCAGGCGAGCTGCATCCGTCCCTTCAAATGCTCCAGCTTGGTTGCTCCACTTCCAACCTTAGCCAGGCTTCCCAGTATTTCCCCGGCCGTATGCGACATTGTTTCCTCCCATAAGTGTGCCACCAGAAGGACTTACGCTAGTAAATGGAAACGGTTTTCTTGTTTGGCAGAGGATAGGAACATAGATCCCTTCACAGCCCCTATCCCCGAAATCTCTGAGTTCTTATCAGAACTCTTTCATTCGGGGTCCACTTCTGCTACAATCAGGGTTCAATTAGCGGCCATTTCAAAGTTTCATGTCGGGCTTTCTAATGCAAACATTGTCTCATAAGCTATGTAAAGCATTTCTAAGAGGGGCTACTCTCCTTAGACCCCCAGTGAGAGATCCCCCTCCTCCTTGGGACCTTAATTTGGTACTAACCTCATTAGTTATGCCCCCTTTTGAACCGGCAGCTTCCTGCTCCATTAAGTTTTTATCTTGGAAAACTCTCTTTCTGGTAGTTATTACTTCAGCCAGACGTGTCTCCGAACTTCAGGCACTATGCGTCCGTCCTCCATACCTTAGTATGTCATAAGGACAGGGTCGCTCTGAGGACTAATATCTCTTTCCTTCCGAAGGTCTGCTCAGAAAATAATTTGAACCAGTCTATAGACCTACCTGTGTTTTTCCCTAACCACACCAACAAGGCAGAATACAAGTTACATCAATTGGATGTTCATAGACCGTTGTGTTTCTACCTGCATAGGACGAAGGATATAAGGAAGTCCGACCAACTTTTCCTTTCCTATGCTCGGGGCAAACCGGGTCTCCAGTTTCCAAAGTGACCTTATCCAGGTGATTGTCTCATATCATTACCTTTATCTATCAACTAAGGAACAAAGACTTGCCAATCAAACCGAAGGGTCATTCTACCAGGGCCTTAGCCACCTCTGTAGCCTTCCAGTCTAGGTTGCCCTTAGACTCAATCTGTGCCGCTGCTACGTGGGCAAATCCTCACACCTTTATTTCTCATTACAAGTTGGATTTGGTTTCCAGAAGTAGAGCTAACTTTGGTTCCACTGTTCTGAAGAGTCTGTTCCAATGAGCCACCCAGGATTCTAGGTGCTAGGGACGCTGTCCCAACCAGCAAGAATGAAGGCGAGATTGACAACTTAACATAAAGAAGTTATGTACCTACCATAACGTTCCATGTTAGTTGTCTTCATCTCGCCTTCTTTCTTGCGTCCCCCCCTCCATCCCCCTATCCTATTGGTCCGAGAGGAGTTCAGTTTTCACTGGCTGAGTGTTCTCTGGATGTTCATCGTGTTACCCTGCTGCAGTCATCACACTTGGGTTATCCTGCCGTCAGGCAGTCCCGCAGTCGGCCTGAATTCCAAGGTCTTGGTCCGGCATCGGTTGCTGTCGCTTCTTCCCTGACATCAGTGCGCCAGGGGTATACAAGAGGCATCCGACACCATTTTCTTCAGTCTTTCTTGCCACGTGGTGCCCAAAGCAGAAGCAGTTGGCAAGTGCCGGTCGGCCGGCACCTGAGATTTTCGATTCGAATTTCAGTCCGAAGTCTTCAATAAAGCTAAGTACCCCGTTGGGGAACCTTTTCTTGCCTCAGTCCGATGTCAGAAAAAGTTAACAATTGCATTTCTTGTGGGAAGCAAATACCTCATAAGGACTTCCATTCCTATTGTATTCCTTGCCTAGGCCCAGACCACAACGTCACAGATTGTCGGTTTTGTGCTAGGTTTAATAAACGAACTATCAAACGCCGTTTTGACTTCGCATGACATTACTTTGGTAGGAAGTTTAATTATATCATGCCATCGGAGCAGCCGACGACCGGCATACATAAAAAAAATGCAAGGATAAGGACAAGGCAGCCTAGGAACAAGCCAGACTCCGAGGCCTCTGCTGGGCCTGTCGCCGGTTCTCCGGTTTTCAGTGAGGCGCCTACGCAGCCCCTGACGACCGCAGAACTGGAACCCCAGACAGCTGCGGATTCTCAAGCGGAGTCTACTAGGCCAACGCTGCCATCTTCCAACACCGGAGCAGAAGTAGACCCCGGTGCAGTGGAAACACCTTCGGTTGCAGAAGGTGTCTTCAGACCGACTACACTCACCATTAAATCTTATGCCAAGCTTAAAACTCCTTTAAAACCTAAGAAGACTGTACATCAATCTACAGTTCAAGGCCCCATGCCTAAGAAACAGATGCTTAAGATGGCTGAAGATTTGATTACCCTTATCAGGGGTTCCCATCCCCCTCCTGATAAAAGACCAAGACAAGAGGAGGATTATGCTTCCTCTGACCAGGTTTCAATTTCCACAGATTCTTCTGAGGAACAGGATTACACTTTTCCACCTTATGAAGATTCTGATGCTGAAGACTCTATTCCCTCAGCATCTCCCCCTGAAGACTACTCCTTTAGGGAAACTTTACATACCATGAGGGAACATTTCTGCTGGGAAGGCCAGGACTACTCTGATTCTAAGAAAAGGCTCTGAGAGTTCCTTTTACTACCCCAGCACAGACCTCTTGCTATCCCTCCAGTTTTAGATATTGTGGATGATGTTTACTTGGAGTCTAGTTTAAATCCAGACTCTCTACCTCCTGCTCCAGCCAAACCAGACAGATACTACAGAGTACCTGACTCACACAAATTCCTTTATAAAAGCCCGGTGGCTGACCCAGAAACAATTTCCCGAGGTCCTAAGGGAGCTAAAGCTTCTATGGCTAAACATCTTGTGCCCTCTGAAAGGGATTCCAGAGCCCTAGATAGATGGGGAAAGAAAATATACACCTCAGCAACTCTGGCTATGAGAGCATTAAATTGTCAGTTTCACATGCTGAAATATTAGCAATTCCTAATGTCTCAATTAAAACAAAAAATGAGCACACATACTGAACAGTCTGAATTCAAGGAAATGCAGGATCTGTTGCATGCAGCTGAACAGGTGGGCAAACATACTTTACAATGTGGATTTGATTCATTGGAAGCTTCCTGTAGAGCAGCTGTTACTGGCTCTGTCATATGTAGACATGCTTGGTTAAAAGAACAAACCCTTCCTGATCATGTTAAAGCAAAATTATTGGATGCACCTTTACAGCAGGATGTATTTGGTGTCAAAGCAGAAGAGGTTTTAAAGAAAATGGAAGGCAAGGCAAAGTCTATGCAGACGGTCAAGGAAATTATTTGCAGGTACAACCCCCTTGTTTCAGCAGAAATTAGCCAACAAAAAACTGGTCCTTTCCAGCTTCTGACAGATCACAGAGGGGCAAATACAGACGCCCAAGGGGCAGAGGTCAGTCACAAGGCTCTTACAAACCTCGCCAATGGGGTACTGCTACCCAGAAAGGAGGAGAAGACAGGCCCCAAGCTAGCAGAAGACAAACACAATGACTCAATCCTCAAACTACCAAGCAAATCTCTCCTGGCAGCTCCCTTGGGAGGAAAATTAGCATTTTTTGCAGATAACTGGCACATCATCACAAAAGACAAATGGATACTAAACATTGTCTCTCAAGGATACAGATTCCACTTTCATACCTTACCATGGATAAAAGGAATGCCAAACCTGCCACCAAATCAATGGGCAGAGGCACAAAAACAAATTACAGCTCTCATGGACATGAGAGCCATTCATCAGGTACCTACACAGAAGCAAGGACAAGGATTTTACTCGAGACTCTTTCTAGTCCCAAGAAAGGACGAAGTATGGAGACCCATTCTGGATCTTTCAGTTCTGAACACCTATCTGCAAGTACCAAAATTCAAGATGCTAACACTACAGCAGCTTCTTCCCATGCTGGGCAAGAATGATTGGCTAGTAACGTTGGACCTCAAGGAGGCATACCTGCATGTCCCTATCAGACAAAATTGCAGAAGATACCTCCGCTTCATTGCACGTTCAACGCATTATCAATTCTCTGCACTGCCCTTTGGCTTATCTACTGTGCTCAGGGTCTTCACAAAATGCCTAGCACCAGTAATTGCATACTGCAGACAGAGGAATTCAAATATTACCCATACCTGGACGACTGCCTTATTCAAGCAGAAAGCAAGGACATTCTTTTAAAGCATCTGGCATTTGTCAAACACCTTCTAAGTTGCCTAGGGTACACAGTAAACGAAAAGAAATCAAAACTAGTGCCCTCACAAAACATAATATTCCTGGGTGCCAGCTTGATTACAATGGCCCAGATGGCTCATCTCACGCCAGATAAGCAACAACAGCTGACTCAGTATTTTAGAATAATGGCAACAAAGACCCAACTCCCTGCAAGAAAAATTCTGCAGGCCTTGGGATTCATGGCATCTTGCATACTACTAATACCATTTGCAAAACTGCATATGAGGAAATTACAATGGTACCTGAAAAGCGTATGGACTCAGCACAGCCACAGGTTGGAAACAATGATACCACTCATTCCCTGCCTTCAGCAGGAGTTTCTGTGGTGGGCACAGGCATGTCACCTCAACAAGGGTCAGCCTTTCACCTTACCCACAGCCAGGCAAACTGACAACAGATGCATCGGACAATGCCTGGGGAGCACACATGGCAGGACAGTGCATTCAGGGCAAATGGACTACAGATCAGAGGCATCTGCATATCTATCAAAAAGAAATGCTAGCAATACAGAATGCCGTAACAGCTTTCAAGGACCCCTTACACCCAGGACAGCTAATAATAAAGACGGACAATGCCACAGTAATGTGGTACATAAGCAAGGGGGCACACATTCCTACCCTCTATGCAGGCAAGCAATGACCTTGTGGAACACTGCACTGTCTTACCAGGTTCAATTACAAGCACAATTCCTGCCAGGAAAGAAAAACACATTGGCAGACAACCTAAGCAGAAACAATATGGATCCACATGAGTGGAAACTAGATCCACAAGTATTTGCAATGATAGCTCAAAAATGGGGACACCCAGACATAGATCTGTTTGCAAGCCCCCAAAACTACCAACTTCAAAAATTTTGCACAAGGACATTCCATCCACAAGCTTGGAAAGTGGACGCCCTCTCATTCAGTTGGAAAACATTAACAGTGTATGCCTTTCCTCCACTGCCTCTTCTAGCAAAGGTACTGCTGAAAGTCAGATTAGAGAGGCCACAAATGATACTCATTGCACCAGACTGGCCACGCCAGCATTGGTATCCAATTCTAAGGAACATGGCCCACGGCCTACCATGGATTTTACCACAAATTCATCACCTGCTCACCCAGTGAGACAATCAGATTCTACACAGCCAGCTCAAGACTTTAAACCTGGCTGCATGGCAAATTACCTAAACAACCAGCCAACACCTCTATCCAAAGCTGTTATGGATGTCATTCTGGAGGCCCAGCACCAGGAAAACCTATTCAGACAAATGGAAAAGATTTTGTGCCTGGAACCAGGCTAAAGGCCAAAATCCCCTTGATCCAAACATTCCTCAGATTCTACAATATTTAACTGAGATGTTGCACAAAGGACTTTCCTTTTCATCTATTAAAATCCACGCCTCAGCAATTTCACCTCATTACAACACGGATCCTCCTTTATTCTCTCATCCACTCCTAAGACAGTACCTCGGAGGGGCTAAGAACATAAGACCGCCAAGGAGAGCACCAACACCTATTTGGGATCTCAACTTTGTTCTGGAAAAGCTTACATTGCCGCCCTTTGAACCAGCTTTTTCAGCTGATTTAAAATTTCTTTCATGGAAAACTGCCCTGCTACTAGCAATAACCTCAGCTAGAAGGGTCTCAGAGCTACAGGCACTAATGGGCAGTGGAGCCTTTCCTCATTTTTCATCAAGACAGAGTCTCTCTATGAACTTAACCCTTCCTTTATGCCAAAGGGTAGTATTCAGTGTGGCCCTAAACCAAACCATTCATTTGCCCATCGTTTTCCCAAATCCTCAGAACAAAGGAGAAAGACTCCTGCACTCTTTGGACATTCACAGGCAATTACATTACTACTTGGATAAAACTAAGGCTTTCAGAAAAACTGACCAGCTCTTTGTAGCCTTTGCTACAGGATCACAAGGAAAAGCCATCTCAAAACAGACCATTTCCAAATGGATAGGGCATTGCATACGTTTCTGCTACACACATCATGGGAAACTGGTACCTGCTAACATTAGGTCCCACTCCACCAGGGCTACAGCTACATCAGCAGCCTTTCTCAGGGGAGTGCCAACCAAGGATATTCTGGAAGCTGCAACTTGGAGTTCAGTGCACACCTTCACAAAACACGATCACTTACCTCTATATTCTATGACTAGAGCTGGTTTTGCCACTGCAGTTTTGCAGGGCCTACTAGCTTCTTCTAACCCTGTTTAACTCCACCTCCCATCCTTAGCTTTGGGATTCAACCCAAGTGTGATGACTGCAGCAGGGTAACACTATGAACATAGTACAGTTTTGTACCTACCATAAATGTAGATGCTCGAGTGTTCACCCTGCTGCAGTCCAGGATACCCTCCCTCCATCCCCTCTGAACTAGCTGAACTTATCTGTACCACTGTATCCTATACAATATATATATATATATATATATATATATATATATATATATATATATATATATTTTGCCTACCTATTGCGGGCACCTGACATCTGGGGCAAGAAAAACTGAAGAAAATGGCGTTGGATGCCTCTTCTATACCCCTGGGGCACTGACGTCAGGGAAGAAGCGACAGCATCCGACGCCAGACCAAGACTTTGGAATTCAGGCCGACTGCTGGACCGCCTGACGGCAGGATAACCCAAGTGTGATGACTGCAGCAGGGTGAACACTCTAACATCTACATTTATGGTAGGTACAAAACTGTACTTTTGTTTCCTTTATTGACTTACAGTAGGACAGATATGTTTAACCTTTTGTCTGGAAGGGTATTCTTCCTATTGCTATGTCTGAGGTTAGCTATTTCAAACGAGATCTGGGTAGCTAGCGCTAGGTATCATGGGATAAGGGGTAGCCTCGAGCCAGTAAACAGCTCTTGAACTATTGAAGATGGCCGAGTCGGAGCCGAGGATCGGCTCCGATCCCAACCAGCAAGAAAGAAGGCGAGATGAAGACAACTAACATGGAACGTTATGGTAGGTACATAACTTCTTTTTCCTTCTCAATAGACTGCCGTCGTATCAAGCCCCTGATTGGCAGGCCTTTACCCAAGGCCTGTTTAATGCTTTCATGGCCTTATGCCAGACATCTGCACCTGTCCAGGCTCCTTCAGCCTCCACTCCTAGGAATAGGTCGTTGGCCATTTCCTCTGAAGAGGAGGAATCTTCAGAGAATGAGTCTCTTACCTACACCTCTCAAATTGCTTCCCCTCTGGGGAATGCTTCTCCAGAGGAGGAGTCGAATGGAACAGATTCCCCTGGGGAAGACAACACATTTGGGGCGACAATTGTCCAAATGTAGGACTTTTTTAAATGGGACTGCAGTCAGGTATCTGAAACCCAAGAGGTATTATGACTTCTTGCAAATGGGGTCCCCTAACCAGTCCGCTGCTGCCCCCTGTCCATTCTGCATTTTTGGATGCATTCTTGGCTGCATCAGAAGCTCCAGATTCCCATACCTACTGCACCAAAGCACCCTGGCAGATTTTATAAAGTCCCTGAAGATCCCAAATTTTTCTTCAAGGCCCCTTCTGCAGATCCATCATCTATTTCTTTTGCTGTAGGTAAAACATTAAAGGACAACTACGGGAAAACATTTTAAAAGGATATATTGTATAACTAAGTTTGGCTCATTACAAACCTGTATGCACCAGATAGAAGTAGGCACTAGTAATTTTATTCAGTTTGCACCCCTGACTGACCACCTGGGGGCAGACATCCTGATGAGAGTTTGTTTCCTTCTAAAGAAAAATCTTCCCTGTGATACACTGGGAGTCCACTGTTTCTGAGATTACAGTGCCCATAGCTGGGCTGTCATGTGGCAGTTCCATTCACTTAGAGTGGAAGAACACAGAACAGCAGCGAACTTGAGAGGCCTTAGTGAAAGTATCATGTACTGTCATGCAGTGCCTCGTACAAATGTGTTTCTTGCTAATGTGTTGCACATTCTGTGAAAAAAGATTCCACAACTGGCAGCTCATTGCTGAGAAAACACTTTTTTTTAGACATTCAACTTTGATCTGCTTGTGTTCCTTCTCGCATTACTCCTCCCATATTCACACCCTCAGCCAGCAAGAGTTTCACATTTCCTGCCCTGCTAGGTTTAGCTAATTTGAATGACAATGCACATCAGAGTTGCTTTCAGTCAGCCAGGTGTGCCTCTAAAACTGTTCCCTCACCTCTCTCCTTACTGATTTCATCTGAATAGCACTTCCACAGTAAATCAAGGTACAAATATGCTATTAATAATCCTTACTGTAAAGGTGTCTTACGTATTCCTCTAAACTTGCCTGTGACATGCACAGATAACAGTTAATCTCAGCACTGACAGATTTAGCTGCAACTGCCAAAGCGTACTCTGATCATTATGAATAGTCATATTTGCCTTAGAGAGATGTGCAGTATTCTGCACTTTTATCCCTTAGGCATGTCACCGATGTGTCGTCCTACTTGTAGTTGCTACTACTTTTGTGTGCACATATGCATTGCTGGCATGATGTTTTTCAAGCAACTTAAAGTATTCTTTACTTCATTCTATGCACTGCCTACTCTCGCTGTTCCAAACAGTGTGCATACTGTTCTTGCTCACTCTTAAATTTATTTTCTTTTCCAGGTTGCCACAACATCCTGTTCTATTCATCAATATACAGAATGTAACATTTCCCCAAGAAGCTAGATAAAACAGACTTTGTCTAACAGTATGTTTTGTACAACAGTCATTTTTGTGTAATCATAACTGTTGCAATTCAACCATTTGAATGTAGTCCTTACAGCAGGGATCAAGCATGAGAGGCCCCTTTTCCCCAGGAACATCAACAAAACAAATGAGCTGCAAAGAACAGTTTGTAGGATTATACACAAACTCCAAGTCAATATGTCTCACAGGGATGGTCTAAGTCTTTTAAAACAGAAAAAAAGAATGCAAAGGGCAAACTTTGGGTTATAAACAGCTGAGCTGAAAAATCGTAAGTACATTCAAGCCAGGAAATGTACAAGAGCCCATGGCCACAAAATGCATAGCAACAAAAATAAGAAATTCTCTAGAATTAGAATCCAGAGCAATTATGTTAACACACACTTCAGCTATGTTAGCATCTACAAGTGCATAACTTGTGAAGCCTGATGAATAACATTCTGGCTTTCAGTACAGGAAGGGGCAAGCTGAGCGGACAGGTGGTATGCTGAGGAGATGAATTCATTATGCAGACATCTTGACTCCTCAGTGAATAACTTCAGTTGACTGTTCTGCAACAGAAGATGAAGGTGTGATGAATATTAATGGGAACCCTAAGTCACAGACAGTGGCTTAACATATTCACCGGAATCCCAACAATAGCATCAGATGAGGTAAGAGCTGAATCATTTAGTAAATCAGTTTTTAAACCAAAGAAAAAAATAACATATTAATACTTATTCTTGTGTCACCAAGCAGTTACATCTAAGCATAAACGGATCAAAAAATAGCTCAAATCAAATGGACAGCCATGTTTGTGCAATCACTATTCCACTTCACCATCTGACTTCAAAATGCTGATGGTCTTACAGGTGTACCAAACTGTTTACGAAAGTCATGTAATAGAGGGCAAGCCACCAAATGGATCATGGCAGGCATTTTGGGTGACTATTTTTCACACCATACTGTGGCAATTTTATTTATTTCACATTTGTTAACCGGGGTAGTCCAACTGAGTTTGCAAATAAATCCATTTTCAGTGGAGACCTGAGGGGGGGAAAGCCCCAGAAAACATAAGTAAAAATAGTGACAATATGCAAATATTAAATAACAGTCACAATACAAAATAATTGTAAAACAGAAAAGGTTAACTATTTGCATTGCATTGACAGTAAGCAACCCATTTTCAGTGGGCAACTGAGAAACACAACTGAGAAAAATACTGACGTGCAGTCATCCTAACTCCCCTTATGTTTGCATCAGCCCACAGGCCAGTATCTCTGTCTTCTGGGTACACTTACAGCACAATGTAAAGCACCAGGCATGCACACTTCGTGCAAAATTCTTCTTCCAGACAATGAATACATAGACATGCACACCTTATCCGGAAAATGTTAGAAGACTTGAAACCCAATCCTGTATTTTCAGGCTAACTGAACACCTGTAATGCATAACTAACAACTTATGACGCAACCCTAGGAAACCCCTTTCTTCTGCAGTACCACTGTAGATTCCATGAATTCATGTGCAACAACCTACCATCAGCGTCTGTAATCACTCGTGATCATTTCTCCCTAACAGTTCTTGGCTAATTATATGACCCTTGGCCATGTGTGCAGTACTCTCTGCACCTTTCCAATGTCTTCCCCCTCGGTATATATTTTCAAAAATATTCTTCCTTTTAGGATATCATCATGCATCCTTGCTTCTGTTGTGGCAACAAAGATAGGTGTTATTCTACTGCTTACTCCTGTCATTTTGCACCCACTACCAAAAGCATAAATTGTTAGTTTTACTGTACTCCACAAAACGTGCATGTGCCCACTATTGTCTGTGTGCCTGCCAAACAGCTCAGCAGCCACTGGTCAGTAAGCTGCTGGCTGGCTGGTCTTTAGTTACCCATCCTGGGTTACCTTTGGTAGCTGTGTTGAGCAACTGCAAGACGCATAATTTATGAACCTGTCAAACGTGAACTGTGAAGTGCTAGCCTGGTGTAGGTTCACTGTAGGATGCAGCTTGTTCATGGATGACATGATGCTAAGGTGGAGGATGAACATCCAATGTTTCCAGGAGACTAGTTGGAAGGCAGTGCAGGCAAGGCACATGGCTTGGGATCCACAGTCTACTACTTTGGGGGCAGACAAGCTATAAATCTGTGAATTTTGGTGAGAGAAGGGCTTCAGAAGGCAATGAGGGATCAAGTCTGAATTAGTGACAGACCCATGGCAATCAGACTCCAGTGTAAGGATAGGCTGACTTATGAATACTGCCCAATGTCCCACTGCAGGGTTGTGATAGCGAGCCAAAGAGTGCAGTCACACATCAGCTGCAGGACTTACTATATACAGCTGGGCATCATGAATCGGTTTTGATAATGAATGACTTGAATGCATTTATTGTGACAAAACAGGATATCAGCACTGTCAGGCTCCTCATGGGTGGGTCATCATGGCTTGATAGTAGCCAACACATGGTTCAGTAAGACGGTCACAAGTCCATGTACACGAGTGGCCAATATTCAACTCCGATACATTTCTCCTAATGAGGAAAGGGTACACTGCCGTATAACCACAGATTACACAGTTATCCTCTGCGAACCTACTTGAAGAATGGCAGAACCTTAAAACTGCATGTGTGAGGACTACAGAAATAAGTTGTGGCCTAGCCATGTATTTCCATAAAGTAATAAAGGAAAGCATGTGGAGTAATGCAGCAGTACAGGATCTATGCAAAAGAAATGTGGAGTTCAGACAAAAGTGGAAGATTGGAATGACCAACCAGGGTAGGAAGGAATAGAGATTGACTAACAATGAAGGTAAGAAAGGAGTTGCATTAGCACAGAACAGGACATTGGAGGCACTAGACATGCAAATGCAAACAGACTTGGTAGGTGCCACAAAGAAACATCAGATTGCAAGGCCAACACTTCCAGACAAAGAAGACTGACACACTTCATGAGGGATGCCAGCAACAACATGCTCTCCTGTCTGCAGTACATCAAAGGAAGATGGAGGAAGTACTTAAAGCAGCTTACCAATCACGATGACCACAGATGCTGCACTGCCACAGAAACAGGATATAACACGAGAAGAACAGGATACCACCCTGTAAGATGTAAAACTTTCACTAAGGAAATTCAAGTCATGTACAGCTTACAGGATCAGTAAATGTCAGTGGATATGATAAACATTCTTGTTGAGATGGGAGAGAATTGGCTGCAGAAGCTACTGGTAGCAGAGTGGAGAAAACTGCATATCCTAGGTGACTGTAGGATGACCCTACTTGTGCTAGTTTAAAAGAAGAAATGGGATATCCACCACTGTGATCCTACAGAGCCATTAAAATCCTGTCACATTGCACAAAACTTATGGAGAGGGTGAATGAATACACACGGTAGTACAATGTAACAAGGGTGATGCACGTATTCCGATCAGGATGCAGCACAACTTGCCCGTTGTTGGGAATGATACAGCTGATAAGATGGTAGAGATGAGGAAAAAGAGTCCAAATGCTCACTCCTATATTTTGATAATACAGATGAGAATGTCCCAGGAAAGCTGCCTTGGCCAGAACTATGGGTGCTTCAAAGTTCCAGAAACATTAGTAGACTTATTTCAGCCGAAGTAGAAGGGCCCTACAAAAGTACAATGTTACGTCTCCCCTGTGGGTCAGTTGATGCACCCATAATTGGATTCTTTTTCTATCTAATTCATAACAAGATGTTCATCGTGCATACAGCTGCAGTAATCACAGATGGGTTTTCAGCCGTCAGGCGGTCCCTCGGTCGGCCGAATTCCAAAGTCTTGGTCCGGCGTCTGTTGTCGTCGCTTACTCTTCTGACGTCAGGGAGGCCAGAGTATATAAGACACAGCCGATGCCATGTTCTCCAGTCTTTTGCCGGTGCCCGAAGCAGAAGCAGTTCGCAAGTGCCGGTCGGCCAGCTCCTGATTTACAAAAATATTTGGAACCGAAGTCTTCATTAAAGCTAAGTACCCCGTTGAAACTTTTCTTGCCTCAGACCGATGTCAGAAAAAGTTAATAATTGTATTTCTTGTGGGAAGCAAATACCGCATAAGGATTTCCATTCCCTTTGCATACCTTGTTTGGGCCCAGACCACGGCGTCTCGGGCTGTCGCTTTGCTACCTTCAATAAGCACTATCAAAGTCGGGGCTGAGTTAAGCCCAACACTTTTTGGTAAAGCTTTTGACTATAAAATGTCGCCGGACACTCCGACTACCGTTTATCCAAAAACGCAAGGAAAAGGACTGACACGCGAGGCGGTCTCCACCGACACCGAAACAGGCTACCGTGGTCCGGTTCTCAGCGACGCCTTTGCAGTCCCTGACTACCGGACACTCCTTTGGCGGTGTCTTCTGTACCCGAGACTGCTGGGTCATCGGCCCTTTCCCAGACTACAACCGAAGCCCCGGCTTATGTCGAGTCTACTAATGTGGACAGATCCACCTCCACCCATGGTGTATTTAGGCCTTCATCTTCTTTTTCTATTAAGGCCTTTACTAAATCCAAAGCAGCTAGGCATCACACTAGGCTTGCTGCTCAAGGCCCATCTCCTGGACCCATGCCCAAGAAACAGATGCTTAAAATGGCTGAGGATCTAATAACTCTCATCAGAGGTTCTCAGCCCCCTCCTGACAAGAGACCCAGAGTGGAGGAAGAATCCCCCTCTTAGGTTCATAGGTTCATACTAGGCTGTCTGCCCAAGGGCATTTATAAGCCTAGCCCATAGTTATGTGGCTTTTGCCACCCCTTTAGTTTGAATAAAAACTATGCCTATCATTTTGCTGTGCCTCTGTCAAGCAGTGACACTGATGTAATCCCTGGGGTATATCTGCAAACTCCCATCCATTGGTCAAGATTCCTCTTGAACAAGGCCAGAGAGGTGCTCTGCCTCACATGTACCGGGATTTTGTTCCACAGCATAGGGAGTCTCTGGGTGATGAATCTGTCCCTCCAGCACGTTCTATTTATAACCGTGTCAAGGTTTAAGTCTCCCGCCCTTGTGGTTCTGAGGGATCTAGATTTTTTGAGGTGAAGCATATTCATCAAATCTGGGTTTGACATGGCCTTATATGTCAGGCACAGGTCACCTCTGAGCAAGCGGTATGAGACTGAATAGAGCTGGAGGGATCCATTTCATCAGAGCATTCTGATGCAGAGGAACACTCTTACTCCCCTTTTGAGGATTCGGATGCAGAACAGTCCATTCCTTCTGTATCCCCCCCCTGAGGATTTTTCTTTTGGGGAAACCTTGCACACCTTGAGGGAACACTTCCATTGGGAAGGCCAAGACTTTTCAGATTCCAAGAAAAGACTTAGGGAATTTCTTTGGTTACCTCAGCACAGACCTCTGGCTATACCCCCTGTTTTGGAGGTACTGGATGATGTCTATTCGGAGGCTTGTCTTAATCCTGATTCTCTGCCTCCTGCACCAGTAAAGCCTGATAGATATTAGAGTACCCAGTTCTCACCAATTTCTTTACAAAGGCCATAATGCTGACCCTGAAACCATTTCACAAGGCCCTAAGGAGTAAAGGCCTCCACTGCCAAGAATCCACTTCCTGCAGAAAGGGAATCTAGATCTCTAGAAAGGTGGGGTAAGAAGGTATATACCTCGGCCACCCTAGCCATGAGGGCCTTAAACTGCCAGTTTCATATGATTAAATATCAACAGTTCCTGTTATCACAATTAAAAAAACAAAATGTCTCAACCTGAACAACCAGATTTAAGAGTTACAGGATATGATGCATAGTCTGTCTGAACAAGTGGGTAAACACACCTTACAATGTGGTTATGATGCCCTAGAGGCCTCCAGTAGAGCAGCTGCTACAGGATCAGTCATTCGCAGACATGCCTGGCTTAGGGAACAAAATTTGCCTGATCATGTGAAAGCTAAACTTCTTGATGCTCCTTTACAAAAGGATGTACTTTTTGGTACTAATGCTGAGGATATACTACGAAAAATAGAAGAAAAAGCCAAATCTATGCAAACTGTCAAAGCTTTCTTACAGGTCCAGCCACCACGATTTAGCAGGAATTGGCCTTCAAAAAACTGGTCTTTTCCAGCCACTGACAAGCCCCAAAGAGGTAGATACAGATGCACAAGGGGCAGAGGGCAGTCACAAGGATCATATAGAGGCAGACAATGGCAATCACCAGCACCAAAAGGTGGTGAAGACAGTGCACAACAATACAGGAAGCAAACCCAATGACTCCCTCATTTCCATGCCAAGCAAGTCTCAGCTGGCAGCACCTTTGGGAGGGAAACTAGCATTATTTGCAAACAATTGGCATATTGTCACAACAGACAAATGGATTCTGGACATTATAAACAGAGGCTACAAATTTCAATTTCACACTCTTCCAAAAATGAGAGGCATGCCAAACCTACCACAAAATCAAAGGGTAGAGGCACAACTGCAAATTTCAAAGCTCCTAAACATGAGAGCTATACAAAAGGTACAACAAGGTCAAGGTTTTATTCAAGACTCTTCCTGGTACCAAGAAAGGAACCGACTGGAGACCCATTCTGGACTTATCCATCCTAAACACATTTCTACTGCAACCAAAATTCAAGATGCTCACATTACAGCAACTTCTTCCCATGCTGGGCAAGGAGTTTTGGCTGGTAACATTGGACCTCAAGGAGGCATACCTGCATGTCCCAATCAGACAAAGCTGCAGAAGATACCTCAGATTTCTTGCAGGTTCAATCCACTATCAATTCTCTGCATTACCCTTTGGCTTATCTACTGCGCCCAGAGTATTCACCAAGTGCCTGGCATCAGTGATTGCCTATTGCAGACTTCAAGGGATACAAATTTACCCTTATCTGGACGACTGCCTGATCAAAGCGGACAGCAAACAAATACTACTGGAACATCTGGCATATGTGACACGGTTACTACTTTCTCTGGGATACACCATCAACAAGGAGAAATCAAGGCTAACACCATCTCAGAAAATAACCTTCCTGGGTGCCAGCTTGGACACAAACACCCAGACGGCATACCTTACGTCAGAAAAACAAGGGCAATTATCTCAGTACTTCAAAACACTAGCAAAAAGTACCAGGCTTACTGCAAGGAAAATCCTGCAGGCTCTGGGATTCATGGCATCTTGCATTCTTCTAATCCCATGTGCAAAGCTGCATATGAGGAAACATCAATGGTACCTAAAAAATCTATGGTCTCAACACAGTCACAGCTTGGAAGCAATTATACCAATAATTCCATGTCTGCAAAAGGAATTTCTGTGGTGGGCCCCAAGCATGTCAAGTAAACACAGGCCTTCCATTCTGCAAGCCTCAAGCAAAACAAGTCATAACCACAGACGCCTCAGATTACGCCTGGGGGGCGCACATGAAGGACAGGTGCATTCAGGGCAGATGGTCCCAAAAGGAAAAGCACCTTCACATCAATCAAAAAGAAATGCTAGCAGTAATAAATGCAATTACAGCTTTCAAGGACTTCCTGCATCTAGGACAATTACTGATAAGAACAGACAACACCACAGTAATGTGGTACATAAACAAACAAGGAGGAACACACTCATACCCCTTGTGCAGACTAGCCATGACTCTCTGGAACTTGGCTCTGGAAAGACAAATCGAACTTCAAGCACAGTACTTGCCAGGACTGGAAAACACACTGGCAGACACTCTGAGCAGGAATATGACAGATCCAATGGAAGCTGCATCCACAGGTGTTTATGGAGATAATCCAAGCGTGGGGGAGGCCAGACATAGATCTTTTTGCCTCCCACAGGAACCATCAATTGAAAAAGTTTTGTTCAAGGACCTTCCATCCAAAGGCCTGGAAAGTGGGCGCCCTTTCATTCAGTTGGGCAACATGGACAGTTTATGCATTCCCACCTCTGCCTCTTCTGCCCAAGGTGCTTTTGAAAGCAAGAACAGACAAACCGAGGATGATACTGATTGCTCCAGACTGGCCAAGGCAACACTGGTATCCACTCCTGAGGAGCCTAACACATACTCCTCCCTGGTCCCTGCCTCTAATACCTCTTCTGCTGGCCTTGAACAGCTACAAAACCATTCAGTCAGCTGAAAACACTCAACCTCGCCATGGAAAATTCCTTAACACCACATCAGACTCTACTCTCCAAGGAGGTGCAGGATGTCATTTTGGAGGCCAGAAGACCATCTACAAGAAAAGCGGTTTTGCTGCTGGAATGAGAAAAGAAGACAGGACCCTAGAAAATTGAACTTGCCTCAGGTTTTACAGTACCTAGCTGAACTGCTGAACAGTGGACTTTCATTTTCTTCCATTAAAATACACGCCTCAGCCATTTCTGCAGAATTCAACACGGATCCTCCTTTATTCTCTCACCCTCTTACGGCAGTTCCTCAGAGGGGCTAAGAATATAAGACCTCCAAGGAAGCAACCAATACCAGCCTGGGACCTTAATTACATACTAGAAAAATTAACATTGCCTCCCTTTGAATCTGCTGCCTCAACAGATCTGCAATATTTGTCCTGGAAAACAGCTTTCCTTCTGGCCATCACTTCAGCTCGTAGGGTTTCTGAACTACAGGCCCTCATGGCGGTGCAGCCCTTCCTCATCTTCCATCAGGATAGGGTTTCCCTTAAGACCTCGTAATCCATCTTTTATGCCAAAAGTGGTATCCAGGGTAGCCTTAAACCAAGCCATCCTACCTTTTATCCTAACCCTCAAAACAAAGGGGAAAGGCTGCTTCACTCTTTAGACATCCATAGGCAGCTACGTTACTATTTGGACAGAACAAAGTCCTTCAGGAAATCAGAACAACTTTGTGTCCTATGCCAGGGGCTCAAGGAAACCAGTTACCAAACAGACCATTTCCAAGTGGATTGGCCACTGCATACGATTTTGTTACTCCTATCATGGGAAATCTGTTCCTACTGGTATCAGATCTCACTCCACCAGGGCCGCAGCCACCTCTACAGCCTTCCTCAGAGGTGTGCCTACTAAGGATATTTTGGAGGCAGCCACTTGGAGTTCTGTACATACCTTCACAAAACACTACCACCTGCCCTTATACTCCAGAAGCTGTTTTGCAGGGCATTCTGGCTCAACCCAGTTCCTCATAGTACCTACCACCCTATGCATAGCTTTGGGACTCTACCCATCTGTGATTACTGCAGCTGTATGCACAATGAACATAGTACAGTTTTGTACCTACCATAAATGTAGATGTTAGTACAAATTCCCCTCCTCCTTCCCCCTCTGGGGGCATGGGGCCTAACAACCTCTTCATACCTCCTGACTGGGTTATCCTGTTATGTTTTATTTGCTTGCTTACACTGATTTTGCATTTCATTGCATTGCTTGCATATGTGGATAAGCTTTACTTATGTATTGCCTTCCTTTTGGGGGCACCTGACATCTGGGGCAAGAAAGACTGAAAAACATGTGTCTTATATACTCTGGCCTTCCTGGCGTCAGAAGAGTAAGCGCGACACAACCGACCGACCACAGACTTTGGAATTGGCCGACCGAGGGGACGCCCTGACTGCTGAAAACCCATCTGTGATTACTGCAGCTGTATTAGCACTCTAACATCTACATTTATGGTAGGTACAAAACTGTACTTTATAGAACATGGCCAATTGCCAGTGACTACTACCAGTTAGTAATTTTTCTAGTGTGAAAGACCACACAATGCCCTTTCTGAAGGTGGTGATGCAAATAGAGCTGTGCTGTTCCCCGATTATAAATCATACTATACCCGCAAGTTGTCTTTTCTCATGTTTTCTTTTCACATAACTATAGATTTGATGTGAATGTCATCTGTTTCAGGGCAAAACCTTGATGTGCTCCAGCATTCCACATTAATGACAAATCAGTAGGTAAAAAAAATGCTTTTAAACAATCTTTTCTTATTCTGGTGTTACAAACATAATTTGGACTGACAAACTATATTTACCCCTTACTTACAAATCCCATTATTTGACATCTGAGGCGATTGTTATGACAATTTTTCTCTTGCATACCATAGCAACAGCAGCCTTTGAATGGCAGGTAACATTTCTGTTTAGTGAGCCATTAGCTAGACAGCAATATTGGGCATGGATAAGAGGAACTGACACAATTGTCTTATTTCTGATATGTGCAGTTTTCCACTTTTGTAACTCAACACATAAAAGAAATTATTTTTAATGTTTATTTTGTTTTTAACTTGATCACTCCTGAAGTCAAGGACCAAAGCAGTCTAACTCAGTTGCACAAAAAGTGTTGGTGTGTAAATTAATACACAGGTGCCTACGGTTTAATAGTTCGTATTGCTTGATATGTATTTTTTTCTTAAGAAACTGTACTTGATAAAGCATTTGTAAATGTTGGATGTTCACTCATTTTATCATTTATGACTGAATGTACAATTAAGGAAAAATAAAAGTCTGGAAAAATATCTATTCTAATCCTGACTGATTATTCTTATTTGGTTTTAGACTGCTATTGAAATCAGTTTACTGACTTGCATCTCCCTTAGATTAACTGTACAAAATTATTCTAGAACTGCATCCATATGCCTTCTCTGACAGTCTCAGTGAGTTTTAAATGAACAGTAACATTGCACTGATAATGTTTTACATAGTGCATATTCTGTACATATTTGGGGCTTTTCCCTCTGTGACATCTGTAAATGGGCTGTTCAGTTAGGCCACACACACACACACACACACACACACACACACACACACACACACACACACAAATATCAAGATATACATATGCATTAAACACAGGAACATCACCAGAGAAATTGGAATGACAACACCTAGAAGGATTAAACACAAACATCCACTCATATGTAACACATGGATGGGCTATGGCTGTATTAAAAGAAAAGGGTGCCAAGTGTACCAGTTAGTGTATAAACTCCCGGGCTATAACAACCAAGTACAAGCAAGTCTGAAAAGGGGGGAAAGCACAAGGCATCAGCACTGCATAAAGACAAAACTTCTGAGAGTTTCTCTCAACTTAAAGACCAAACAATTTTATTATTTATTTATTTTACATATGTTTACCAGGGGAGTCCGACTGGGCATAAAACCCTTTTTCAGCAGAGGCCCGGGAGAAAAGCTCCATTGTTAGTAGACTATTTTGTTAGAAAAATAGTAACAGACATTCATAATGGTAAAAAGATTAAAACAAAATAAACTGGTCAAGTGGGAGACATGACCAACAATCTTGTGTAACAATGCTTTTAGAAGTCAGTTCTTACAATAGTAGCAAGTAGTGACATTATATACAATGAGTGCGCAATTAGGATACTTAGTCTTTATATACAGGTAACATAGCAGCTGAACACTTACAATCTGATAGATATTAACAGTGAGAAAAAAAAAACAATGTGGTCATATGACTTAAATTCAATGTTCATTACATATGCAAGGCTAGTTCCATGGTTTGGGCTACCTATGCTCAGTACATGTACAAGTCCAGGAATTGGTGAGGTAGGCTTTAATGTGATGCTTGAAGTTTTTTAAGCTGTTTATAGTTCTAATTTCAAGTGGTAAGGCCCACAGTTTAGCAATGTAGTAGGAGTACAGAGAGTCACCTGAGTTATTTTTACTCCGGGTTACTTCAGTTAGAGCTTTATTAGTGGATCTTAGTGGACGGATACTTGTATGGGGATTGAGGAGGCCTTGTAGAGCTGGTGTTGTATCAGGTTTATGGTACATTTGGTGGGCGGTAGAGTTGTGTGAGGATGGGTTGATGGGGTAGTTCTAACCAAGATAGTTGTAGGTCATTACAATGATGGGTTCTAGGAGGACAAACTAGTAGCAAATTTAGCTATCTTATTATAGCAGACATCTAGCTTGCTTAGGTCTGATTTGGAGAGATTGGTAAGTATGGGTGAGGCGTTTAGAAAGGTTGACAGAAGATGAGTTCTGGTTGTGGTTATTCTGGAGTTTGTGGTTAGGTAGTTTTTGCATCTATTTTCTTGTGTACTTTTTTTACAGTCTGGGTAAATGTGCAAGTCAAACTTCAGATTTTGATCAGTAACACTACCTAGAAGTTGGGTGGATGGTACTGAGTTGAAGACTTTACTGGATGTGATATTGAAGTAAGTGGATTGGGTTTTGAATTTAGTGGAGTGGAAGAGCATAAGTTTAGTTTCCTTTGGGTTCAGGATTAATTGGGCATCTGTCAACCATGATTCAATAGCATTGAAGGATGTTTGGGTTAAGTTCTGTAGTTCAGGTAGAGTTGGGGCAGAACATATGACAGTGGAATCATCTGCATACTGTATAAGGGTAGCTAGAGTTGTAGCATTATTGAGATTATTTGTAAACGGGTTAAAAGGAGGGGGTCGAGAGTAGACCCTTGGGGCATGTCCACAGTCACTGGTAGTAAGGGAGAAAGAGCTTTGTCCTACCGTCCTGCTTGCTGCCGATCTGTGAGGTTGTTCTGAAACCAGGCTAGAGTGGAGTAGCTTAGGTTCAGTTTGGACAAGGTAGTCAGCAGTTTGAGACACTGTATCGAAGGCTTTTGATAACTCTAAAAAGATTGCTGATACTAGCTCACCTTTATTTCTAAGCTGACTAATAGTGTTAGTGAAGCTAATAAGGGCTGTGGTAGTACTATGGTAGGGACGAAAGCCATGCTGAGTATTTGTAAGTAATTTATTGTTTAGGAGATGGTTAAGTATTTGGGTGTGAACACACCTTTCATGGATTTTTGATAGAGGGGATAGGAGTCCTATGGTCCGATAGAGAAGTCAGTGGAGGGACCTCCTTTTTTGTGTAGCGGTATGATGTGAGCAATTTTCCAGAGTGGGGATGCATTGCTCTGATATGGAATGATTAATTAGTAGGGAAACTGCATAGGAGATGGCTTCAGCTGCTGTTTTTAAGTATGTTGAGGGTAGTGTGTCAGTTGCCAGGGTTGTGGGTTTTTGCCCGAGCAAGTATTTGTGTATGGTATGGGTTGGGACGGGTTTTAAGGAGAAGGTGTTATCTAGTAGAGAGGTTAGGTTGATGGGGAGTGATGGGGGGTTTTGGTTAGTAAGGATATAGATGGAGCCAAAGTAGTATTTATTAAACTGGGTAGCAAAACATTCTAGGGGGTTACTTGCTGTTGGTTGAGGGGGTCTTTGTTTGACATGGTCATAGTATTTTATTTAAAGTGGTCCAGAATTTTTGAGGATTATTTTGGTCTTTAGCTTGTAAGCTAGTATAGTAATTCTTCTCAAGTCTTATTTGGGTTTTGGCTTTGTTTCTTAGCTGGCGGTACTTCTGGTGAGTAACTATTGATTTTTTGTGGGTCCATTCGTGCCACGCTTTATCCCTTTCTTTTAGGAGTGATTTTGTCTATTCAGTGAGCCAAGGAGAGTAATTAGATTTTGCTCGTATCCTAATAGGGGCCATGTTGTTTAAGATATTTAAAAACGTGGTGTTAAAGTAGTCTACTGCACTGTCCAAGGATAAAGTTTTGAGGAGTTTCCAATTGCAAAGCTTAAGGGATGTTATAAAATCTTGAGACATGAAATTTGTTGTGCTACAAATTTGGTAAGTAGATGGGTTTCTTGTAGTATTTGCCTGATTATGTACAATGTATGTTGGAAGGTGGTCACTGAGTGAATGGGGGAGGGTACCAGAACTATAGGAAAGTGTGGAGTAGTTGGTGAGAATTCAGTCAAGGATAGTTTCCTTTTTAGTAGTTTTATCAAACCTTGTTGTGGTTTGAATTAATTGGATAAAGCCGTAGAGGTTGATATGGGTGGTAGGGTGGTCAGAGTTGCAGGAGTTCCAGTTAAGTCCCCTAGTATATTGGTCTCTTGTGGGAGGTTATTGGAGGACCAAAACAATTATGCAGATTAGACAGGTTTCCTGTATCTTAGCATCCACAAGTGCATAATTTCTAAAAGCTGATGAACAACAATGAGTCTGGCTATTAGTACAGGAGGGGGGCAAGCTGAACTACCAGGTATCATGCTGTGATGTTTCATTAATTATGCAGACATCTCATCTCCTCAATGTAACTTCAATTGACAACAGCAACAGAAGATAAAGACAAAGGTGTGATGTATAAGCATGGGGAACCCTAAGTCACAGACACTGTTTACAGATGAGGTAGGAGAATTATCACAGACAAAGCGAGTTTCTACACTGAAGATACACATTATTATGTATATGCTGGTTGTGTCACAATGTATAAAATGTCCCTCTTCCTCTTCTTTTTTATTTATTTTTTGGTAGCAAGAAGCATCATTATTAAATTATCACTTATAACATAGGCAATCATACATTTATATAAAAAACAAAAAAAAACATATTGACATATTTTCAGTTGCAAACATTATACGTCACTTACAATCTATCTAGGCATCATCAGTCAAGCATTACAACGCTAATTAAATTCTCACCTTCCCTTAAACTCATTCCTCCTTCAAAACACTATTCTGCATGTATAGTTCCTACCATACATATTTTTCCGATGTAATTGACTTCTACCCATTTCTATAGCTCCCACTTCCAGTTTTAGCTGTTACTATATTTACTACTTCTAGTACACGTGGTTTAGACTTTGATTTCAGTTTTCTAGTAAATGCTTTTTTGGCAGCCACCAGAATTAAACTCAGCAAGGCCTTACTTATGTAGACAATTCAGATTCGGTGTCAACTAATCAAAAAAATCATTTCCTTAGTTACATCAATTTGCTCACCCAGTATTGCTTATAAAGTAGTCTGCAGGGAATTTGTGAAGTCTACCAAGTCATTGCAGTCCAAATAAGTATGTTCCCAATTGCCTCTTTCATCTCTGTTCTTGTGTGATGTGACTAGATCCAGTCTGTGAGGCAACTTGTGGTAATTGCACCTGGCCAATTCAAAAAGATTGCCTGGGACAGAAGTCTCGCCACAATCATCTTGGGGATTCCTTCTGAATCATCAGATTTACCTTGAATATCAGGGTTGAAAAGCATATAGAAATATTCCAGTCCAAGGAAAGGAAAACGCATCTGTCTTTCAGGACTTCTTGCATGATATCTTGGAGCAGAAGTCTACCAGCTGATTATTCACTGGGAAGGCAGAGACCTACTTGAGGTACTCCCCACTGATGGCTCAGATCTTGGAAGAGCCCCAATCAAGTTTCCATTCATGAAGGTCTACATTTGTCCTGCCCAGCTTGTCTGCCGCACAGTTTTTGCTCTGACAGAACGTAGGAAGTAGAGTGAGATGTTGCTGTAAAGCTATATCAACTTGAAGTGGTCCTGGAGACCAAAGCTGATTCAGAGTCGGGTGCCTTGATAAGGGCAAACTTCTCCTTTACATTTATTTGCTTGTGTCTGTCTTTGTTATCCTCCTTTACATTTATGTGCTTGACCCTGTGTGTATCTTCATTTACATTTATGTGCTTTTGTCTGTTGTCCCAGATATTGCACTTTTATTACCCTAGCAAAGAACAAGGTAACTGTGGCTACTGACGGTTTTGGAGCTGGAGAGATCTGGATTCAGGGTATTTGAGGTCTCCACCAGCTGACTTCTCTTTTCGCACGTCCCAGAAATGGAATCTGAAAAGATAATGGGAATTGGTGCTGTGATCAAAGCGACTTCAGAAACCATTGTATATTTTTCACATGGAGTTTTGCCAGAGGTATCATGAGAATCATAGATGCCATGAGACTCTGAATCCTGAGGTATTCCCTCCCTTGACCAATTAGGGGACCCCAATAGTCACAGAAGACATTGCTGTCCACCAGCTCATAGTAGTTGTATGTGTAACACCAGAGGGGTCAGGGAAAAAAAACGTGGAGTAGATCTAAATGTAGCTATTTTTTTTCCTGTGGAAGAAAAGATCTTTGTACTGAGGTTCTCTTGGAATCTGTCTGCATATGCAATCTCTCACCAGAGAGAGATTCCTGACACTTTTGAAAACAGAGTCTGAATAGATAAGCAAAACATCTAAATATGGAGTAATGTGGATACCATGTAGTCTGCAATGTGTTTATAACTTGAGTTACGCACTGTAAGAACACACTTAGTACAGTGGCTAGTCCAAAGCATAAGGCAGACCAAGGATAATGTAACCCAGACACACACAGCCTTAAACTTCTGAATCCTTAATGGATAGCAAGGTGATGGTAGGCACCTTTTAAATCTAAGGTTACCAAACAAATCTCAGATGGGGAAGAAGGGGTAAGAGATTTTGTTGTGAAATTATCTTGAACTTGGGCACTGTCACAAACTGCTTTACAAAAAAAGGTCCATAACTGATCTCCAGGCCTTTCTTTTTTTTCGCATCATAAACATTCTTGAATGAAAACCTCGTCCCCACTGGGAAAAGGAACTATTTCTGTTACCCCCTCCAAATAAAGCATGTGCTGTAGGCTAGGAGGGATCAGAGGAGTTTAGTGTGGGAATGTGGAATAATTCCCTGTAAAGGAGCGATCTCTTCCCACTGAGTCAGTCTCAGAACCCATTTGTCTGAAACAACCGGTTGCCAAAGAGACAGAAATGGAGAATGACTTTCTGGAAGGGATAACAGACTGCCAGGGTAGGATGTAGGACAAGGCCCTTACATACTCATTCTGGCCTTTTTGACTGTCATTTCTTCTTGGGGGGGGGGGTCCCTGCTTTCTTTTGAGGAAACTCCCTACCATTGTTTTTAATGTCTGCTTGCCAGCATATTTCTGAGACTGTTTTGTTTTATTTCTTGATGCAGTTGGACAAGGGAGCAAAAGAACCTTTGGAACATTTAGACAGGGAGGGATAAAAAATTTGAAAGATTCCCGGTATATCAGCCCAACCCTCTCATCATATTTTTGATGACCTTTGCAGCAATGGTACCAAAATCTCTATCCAATGGTACATTTAAAAGCTCATTTTTACATTCTCTAGAAGCAACATGGTATCAGTGGCAACCTGACTGGATGTGGTATCTACAGTCATAAACACACTTTAAATTACTAGTAACCTAAAAAATAAAAGAAACCAAACCGCACAAACCTGATTTTTCCTCACAGGGAGGAACTGTAGATAACAGTCCTCATATTTTCACAGTTAGACACAATAAACTTTAACATATGAGCCTGACAACTGAAAATCCTAAAAATTACAGTTGCACAAGCAAACACTTCTCCAAACTTAAACATTGTTTTATCATCCTTGTAAGAAGGAGAAGAATTAGAATTAAAAGGTTTGGCAGCAGCTGGATTAACTAAAGCTATAGCTGCTGGGTCATGTTTGGAGCGAGTGTATAAAATGTAAAAGATTGAGTAACTTTATACATTTGATTTTCCTTGTTTAAGTGCAGCAGGCTGAGATCTTTAAAATTGCAGGCAGTGACGCACACTTCTTCTGGAGCTGACAGAACTAGGGAAATGGGTAAAGGTTTGGGAAATTCCTTCTGTAACAACTGGTAGTATTTTCTGGGGGACTGAGAAACCACAGTGTACTCCCACTGAATACACTTGCACATTCTGGAAATAGCCTAGGAGATTCAGGAAACATGCTCTCCAGTGAATCTTAATCAGAAATCTGAGGGGAAGAATGTATCTATTCCATCACATTCCTCTCTGGATTTAATTTCTTGAATCTCTTCAGGAAAAGACAAGTCACTTTTTTTCGTTTACCAGAAACCACACAGTAAGAAAGGTCAATAGCCTATACAAGACCCTGAGCCAGACTTAATAAATTAGTTACCAGCCTGCTGTGGTGGCAAACACCTCATTGAATTATCACTTAAGGTATAGGCAAAGATACATTTATATTAAAGAACCATATGATGAGCTTCTACTAGCTAAGAATTATGAGTGACCTTTGAGATATACCAAAATATTTGACAACTACTCAGATAAGTGTCTTGTCTGAACAGCAAGAAACACTCCAAAATGTTTTTTGGGGTTCAAAACCAACGCACTTCCCATGCACTAGTATGTTATAGTCTAATCACTTGAGGTTGATGCTTTACAATAATAAAGGAGCTTGTTTTCTGATATGATTAATTTGCACATAAATGCCTCTTGCTACACTAAACTAGCAGAATTTGCCACCAATCACCTCATAGGACCCACCTTTGTCACAGCTTAAAGCAATTAAACTGGCTTGAACTGCACAACTACCTAACATACTCACAACTACCTTCAGCGCACAAACTCATTCATCAAGAAAAATGCCCTGCACTAGTAAACTTATTACTGGCCTACTGTCCAGCAAGGGACCTCCATTCTAGTGACAAATTCTTATTTAAAAGTAAGTCCAATGATGTTGCAGGAGAGTCGCTGTACTCCCAATACTTTGCTAAACCCTGGAATATTATCCTCACACAAGTAAAACTCTCCAAAAAACTAAATAGCTTTAAATCTCTGCTTAAACATCTTAAGCCAGTCCTGGTCCTGCACATGCTTATCACAAGGTTAAGACTCTGTGTTCACCATACTATGATCCCCAAGTACATACTGTAAACCTCTCACTGAAATGACAAAACAATTTTTATACATAACTGCTGCCTGTACAGTCCAGTAAGTTGCATGTGAGCTTTCTCTTTAGTAACTTCCACCTCTGTAAAAATATTAGTGTATAAATGCAGCTACTGTTTTGTGTATAACTGTAATTGTAAATGTAACTACTCTTTGTTTAACTGGAACTTAGTATAATGCAGGTTAGGAAATGGAGCTTTTCTCCCCAGCCTCCACTGAAAATGGGTGTTACTTAAAATAGGTGTTATTACTTCGGAGAAAATAACTAGAAGGGAAAAATAGAATGGGAAGGTGACAAGAATTTACTTGGATTCCACTTTAGAGATTGCCTTCCCTATCAAGGATTGATATCAGAGTATAGGCAAAGAGAAAGAAATGGGGGAGTTGGGGTCCTAAACAAAATACCAGCACTGGTAGAGTTTTAATAGAATCAACAACAGAAGCTGCCATTAAAAAGGAATAATTAGTAGAGCATATAAATTATTACATACCTATAAGAATCAGTCAGAGCTCAGAAAGAATTGGGAAGACAGATTGGTTAAGTAATTCACAAATAGACACTGGGGGATACAAGTATGTCTACCAAAAATGCAGCAAAGTCTAGAACTTTTAGGATCTTTGCCTGGAAGTTTTTTAATAGGAATGTCTATACCCCAAGTAAACTACAAAGATTTTTTTCTCAGGTGGTTAGCAAATTCTGGAGGTGTGATGAGGAAGGAGGAGGTGGTTGGGAACATATTCTTAGAGTGCAAATGTTTTGGCAGACTTTAAAGATTCCCTGCAGACCACTCTGTTGGGGATGCTATGTGAACTGACTGGAGAGATGATTTTTTAAGTTATGATACAGAATTGGAACTGTCTAGACTTAGTAAAGCCTTGTTGAGTGTAATTATTGTGGCTGCCAAAAAATAACAGCTAGAAAATGGAAATCAAAGTCTAAACCAGTTTTACTAGAAGTGAAAATAGTAACAGAGATAAAACACCTGAAATTGGATCTTTAGAAAACAGAAGGAGCAAACTGCATAGTAAGAAATGGGAATTGTTGGAACAATATATGCAGAGAAGGAATGTGGTTTAAAAGGCAGGATTTGAATGAGCCATATGATGTTTAACTGATAATGACTGAATAGATTATAAGTTGTGTATAATGTTTGCAGCTGCAGTTGTTTCAGTGGTGTCTGTGATGCATAATGCTTGCAACTAAAATGGTATTAACATACCTCGTAACCTCTTATTGCAAGAAATTTGGACAAAGACATAAATAATGGGGGGCAGAGACTGAAAATATGGACAATTTTTAAATATTTCTTTTACAAACTTAGAAAGTAGCCAGAATAAGAGGTTTTGCATTAGCATTGCATTTCTAAAGGGTATGACGTCTCAAACACAAATGTCTATCATTGTTTACTAACTGAAGTCTTTACTGATTTGCCACTGAATTGATAGAAAATCACAATTTTATTGAAAATGGACCTAAAAAATATGAGGCAAAAATCTGGCCATTCTGCGAAAACATGTATAGTTGAGTGGTATGGGTGTCAATGTTTGTCATTTATGTAAATGTAAGAGTGTCTAGATCTTGTGATAATTTAATAAAGATGTTTGTTTATTAAAAAAATCAGATTTTTTTACTTTACTGAAAATTCTCAGACAAAACTAAACACGTTTGCAAAACACCACCATCCCCAGTTAACGTAGAACAAACACAAAAATGTGTACATTTTAAAGTTTAACCCTCCAGACAGGAACAATTTCCCAAATCCGTACCCTAATCTAAATTTAGGGTTACCCACACTTAGGCACATGTTACTGCTTGTGCTCCCACTTACAATGATTGCTGTCTGTTCTTTTCTCTTCTATTCTTCCCCTCACAGATGCGACAAACAGCTTGTATGCTTTCAGAAAACATTACTTTTTAGCCCTAAGAAGAAGTGCACAGGATAAATTTGTTTCTAACATCACCTCCCCAGATCACACCCCAACAGCCACACCCCTCCCCTTAAATCTACCAGAAAAAAGTCCTCAAGGCACTGTCCATGGCCAAGAACACTACTTTGTTGGGGCCTGATAATATACCAGGATGCTTACTCACCAGCCAGAAACAGGACCTGTCAACCCCCCTCTTCAGAATCAGCTTTTACTCATGGTTTGTATCAGACATGCAGACTGCAACAAACATTCTGCACAAATGTGGTGTATCAACTGATCTGCAATCTATAAGCCTGACTTCTAGCCTCATCTATAAAGCTATAGAAACAGTCATTATGGAATTGATAATGACTGACATGGATGGCCTAAAAAACCTAGATCCAAACTGTTTTGGTTTTGTTGAAGACAGATCATGCCTACTTAATATGGTCAACTTCTCTGAAAGGGTTGCAGTGAAGGATGACAAATATGTACACACCATCTAGAACTCACAAAGGTGTTTGACAACATTCCCCACTTGGACATAATTGATAACTTTATATAGATATATACATATATATATATATATATATATACACATATGTATGTGTGTGTATATATATATATATATATATATATATATATATATATATATATATATATATATACACACACACACACACACACACACACACACACACACACACACGTTTAAATAACTTGTGGGCTAACAATCCGGCTCATAAATATTACCCATGAAGTTAGGGTGGGTGGGATCTATCTCCTCCATCTGACCTGTCACTAGTTGTCTTCCTAATTGTTCACTCCTTGGGCCACTGCTTTTTGGCATCAACTTCAAGGAGGTCAAAGTTAATGTTAAGGTCTGACGGCTATCCAAGTTTGCAGATGTAAACTTGGTGCCATCACAAACTTTCAGAAGATACCAACATCCTTCTAGAAGGCTTTTCCAAAACAAATAGCTTGTGTCAGAGCCATGGCCTAAAACTAAACACCAATAAATATAAAACTGTATTCTTTATGACCAATGCAATTATCGTATTGACAACACAACCCTGAAAACTGACACACTACTAAGGGACCTGGGAACTTACTCAGATAAGTGGTGTGTCAATCCCTTGTATCCAGTGCTGTAATGTGGTTCTTTTTCACTGGCTAGATTAGTAAGGGTATGGCATCCACATCCAGGGGAATGATCATTCCGTTGTATACTGCGTTCATTAGGCCAGTTATGAAGTATAATGATCCCTTTGGTATGTACTTGTCCAAACACCTGACACAACTGAAGCAACTACTACCATGCATTCTCACCAAGAAAATCAACAGCCTAAATCGCAAAAGCTGCACTGATGGTCTCAAAGACCTGTACCTCTTACTGGTATCTTTCAGACAATTGAGGGGTAATCTTTGCCTCCCTTACGATCCTATCCTTTCACATCTATTGCACATCTGCAGAACTATCCACTTGAGATTTTATTCTCCTCTTCAAATGAAATGGAACATGTTGGAGGACTAGTTATATTTTAAACAAAATACCACTTATCTGGAATTCTGTTCCTCTTCATACAAGGCAAAGTATGTCTCTTACTCTATTCAAGAGTAATATGAATGAGTGGATGCTCGGTCCATGATTTTCAGCATCCAACAGAAATAGGCAAAAATCTTTAAGACACTAAACAAACCTCATCGAAACCATCACTACATTCAAATACCTAAGCATATAGCTAGATCAAACACTACGTTTTCAAGTTAACATAACTAGTACAAAAATAATACTCACTCCTGTTCAGGGTAGTAAAAGTTCAATGGTGAGAGAATTGCCTCTGCTCCAGTTTGTGCCTCTGTTTTTATATTCTGCTTATCTTTTACCTGCTTAAAGTTGCATTCTGTGACTGCCTCATCCCCTCACTAACATATTACGCTAAAGTTTCAAAAAGAACTCCAATAGTTCATAGGTTCATACTAGGCTATCCTGCCCTAGGGCATTTATAAGCCTAGCCAGGATGTGTTTGGCTTTCGCCACCCATTTTACATTTATTTTGCTATGCCCTTTTTCGAGGTTAGTATACTGTGCCTCTGTCTAACAGTGACAGAAGTGATACCCGGGGTAAACCTACGATCTCCCATCCACTCATCAAGATTCCTCTTGAAGAGAGTCAATGAGGGACTCTGCCTAACTTGGACTGGGAGTTTATTCCAGAGTGAAGGGAGCCCCTGGGTTATGAATCTGTCCCTTATGCCTCCATAGCTATCTTGCTTGAAATTTTTTCCCAACCCTCCCAAAATTTTGGTGTGGTGGTTTTTAAGACTGTGTCTGGCCTCCAGCCCTTATGGTAATCTAATTTCCAAAGTCCTTCACTCTCATCTTTCACTGCCATTGCCAGTTATATAAGCTATTTATGTACTCTTCCCACCCATGGTTTTCCACAGAACCATGATACTGAGTGCCCACCCTACAAGCCAATACTGCTCTTGAGCAAACCTCTTAAGGCATATTGTCACTGGCTCCATTTACCTAGAGGTCGACAAAGCTTGGAGTCCTAGCTTGTGTTCCAGAAGTGTTTTAGTTGCATCCAGTGCCATCCTGGCATTAGTCAAGTGCTGCTAATTGCTAAATCGCACTTGCTTACGTTATTCTGAGTAACTGCTATTGTTTCCTATGTTTATGCGTGCATTTCACCATTTTTTTTGTAAAAAAAAAAAATTCCTCTTTCTCTTACTGTTGTAAGACTGTCTTGAAATAGTCTTCACAGGATTTCCAGCTAGTTTAATTGCTGTACAGCATAGTATTTGCGAGTCTCTTACTTTGTTTTTACATTAGGAGGACTTGGTTTATTCGTGTGGCAAGAGGTATTTGCCTGGTCTATGAGTTGAGAAATCCACAAAAGGACTTGTAGTGTAGTATTTACTAGCCAGAGAACTAATTTGTTTTCTTTTTATATGCTGCTTTTTAAAATTTGCGTGTTTTGCATGAGTTAGCAGTACCATGTATAGCAGCAAACACCTAGAAAGTGAATTTTCCCTGTAGAATGGTCCATAAAACTGTACCCTGTAAAGTAGCAAAATACAGCAAATAACTTGTATGCTGACCAGCGTTGTGCAGCTAGCTGGGTGTTGTGGTAGTATGCACAGATTAAATTGAATTCAGTGTTGTGTAAACATTTCAGTTACAGCAATTTAGTACTGTTTTGCATAATTTGCACCAATAAAGCACCTTTATCACTGTGCACCAACAAAACAGTAACCCGAATACACCAACCGCCGCAGCTCACCAAAGGACTGGACAGTATGGTAACTTCTCTGTAGCCAGCTTGGTAAATATGGACATCTTGACACAATATAGCAATTGACTCAACAACCACTTAAAAAGAAGCTGACATTGTATGTTGATAGACTTACTTACCAACGACAATGGAGACTAAACTCTTGCATACAAGCCCACATCAGTTTTTTCAAAACCTCACATACAACACACAACTCACACAGCAAACCTATAGACTAGCATATGCTGAAGCACTTATAAGCAATTTTTCCAAATAACAAAGATCACCTACAACACCTGCTGTCAAAGCTATGCCTCAGCAAGCCCAAAGGTAGTTAGAAAAAATGCCTAACACCACACATATTGTCACTCTCAGTGGAGCCCCAAACAGTAAGCCCTTAAGACAAGAAAATACACTTGCCAGATATACTGATGCCCAGGGTGAACAAGAAGTTAATTTGTTAGTTGCTCATCTTGAGCGAGGATCCGCCAGATCACATACACACCCAAGACATTACACTACAGGTACCAGTATGATTCCGTCATTGTCCATTTAGGTGTAAATGGCCTGAGATGTACATCCCTGGACTATATGAAGAGACATGTTGGAGCTTTCAGACTAGTATGAAGCTAGCATTGACAGCATATTACCATCACTGATGATGACGCCACCGTATGAGCCAAAAATTATTGCTTCAACAACTGGCTGACTTTCTGGTGTTAACTCCAAGTGGATCCAATATTTGTCAACTTGGGAGGACATGGATGGTCTGCACCATTCCCCTCTAGCCTTTTGATTACTGGCTAAAACTTTATCCACACTCAGTATCTTTTTAAGGCAGTGCCAAATTGACAACCCTACTATCATAGCAAAATCAGCTAAACTGATCCTCAAGGTGTTACTGCTCAGTCAGCAGCCTAAATAAAAAAAAAAAAAAAAAACCTCCACCATTATCACTCAATATGCATTATCTCTGCTGAGGTGAGTCATCTGAATAATTCCACATTAGAGGTCTATAACTAATGATGAGGTTGCTGCTAGAAAACTTTATATTTGACTTTCATCTACACATTCAGTGCCTGCTGCTCTTGAAGAATAAATTGCTTATGTTACATTAAAAAGTTGGTACGCTGATACTGTTGTAATAGGGAATGGATGACAAATATGGGCCCAAAACTTTGGCTAGGCTTGGAAAGGCCTCATGGCCAGTAGCCTAGTAATTTCATATGATCCTATGAAACCAACAATAGGTTCATAGTCCCTAGGCATCTCGTCCAAAGGAGGAGACATACAGGGCTGCAGAACCCTCCCCCTTAAAGTACAACACAGCATCAGCAATCCATCTATATGGTGTGGCAGTAAAACCCTCAGCCTTTTGCATCAAAAGCAAGTATGCTCCGTGTTGTGCTACTAACACTGCTTTGAAATTTTATAGCACAAACACTGAAGAGGATTTGCTACACAAAACATTTGCAGGAGGTACAGCAGCTCACGCTAACTTATTGGGTTCTCTTTGTAAGTCGACTGCATAGGGATTAACATTTTTGTGGAAGTTTGTTTGATGCCCAAGTGTGGGGTGGTGTTGAATGTCTTATCCAAGACCTTTACAAGACAAAATTCGGTTTTCAGAAGGACAGCTCTTTAATAGATTTTCTCCAGGAATTCTCTACTCTTCCTCCAAGCACACACAACCTCCTGCCCTTTTACTTCAGAGAAGCAAAACCAAAAAAAAAAAAAAAAAAAGTAAATAAACAAATTAAATAAATAAATACGACCCTACTGATAGTTCTCTCTGCTTATCTGACACCTTAATTCTTTTTGAATGAAAAAGTAAAGTCCAGGACACAACCGTGGATGCAAATTCTTCTTCTTTATATTCTCACAAAGTACAACAGATGAGCGCTTTCAACAAATGCACTTAATTAAAATTTAAAGTGATACACATACTCACTATAAAACTTTCCTGTTTTACTGCATCATATATATTATAGTGAGTATGTGTATCACTTTAAATTTTAATTAAGTGCATTTGTTGATTAAGACTTGATGTATAAAAGTGTTTCTGGTACCAGTGCTTTTACCTGATGAAGTCTAGTCATTAGACGAAAGCGCTCATCTGTTGTACTTTGTGAGAATATAAAGAAGAATTTGCATCCACGGTTGTGTCCTGGACTTTACTTTTTCATTCAGTTTGGTTTTGGTTTTATTTTAACCTTAATTCTTTTTACCACTTCAGAGAATTTAAAATAATTTCTACTGCACATTTATAACATATGCCTTACATCCAACCATATGCCCAACGTGTGGAAATCAGCACTAGTCAGGTCTCTGCCCATGTAAGATCAATAAAACATTCCATTTCTGCTCATTATCTGTATTGCTAGTGTTAGCTAAAAATCTAGGGGAAAAAAATTTCTACAGCCAGCTATCATCCGACCAGCAATAATATCTTTGAAACAGAATGGATTTATTTATTTACATTTGTTGACCGGGAGTGTCCGACTGGACATAGGTCCATTTTCAGTGGAGGCCCGGGGAGAAAAGCTCCACAGTCAAAATAAACAGACAGTAGTTGCATTGGATTACATAGCGATTAATTTAACATAGCAATTCATTACAAACATATTTACAGATGAAGAACATAGTACATCAGTAGACAACTAGAATCTTCATCTGGGAAGTACATAACAGGCATTAACAAATGTTACAATAAGTTCCTGCTGTATAAAAAGTACTCTTTTTATTTAATTCGGGGGAAAAGTATAGAGACCATTCTGTGAATCCTTACAGAAGAAATTCTGCCAAGTATGGACAAAGGCAACCTAATGTGAGCGCTATTCCTTGATGTCCTATTTGACTTTGACTAGTCCCACTCATCGGCTTCCTGATCCATCTCGGGTAGCTTTCAGTCCCTATGCCTCTGTACGATTCAGAGATTTTTCTGTCCTTCAGATTCTTTAAAGTAAAAAAAAAATGGATCAGTAACCCCAAAATATTCTTCTCTCCAGTTAAAGGGTCTCTTTTTTTTTTTTTTTATTAATACCATTCTGTCGGACCTTTACCATCTGAAGTCCAGAATTGTAAGCTTTCGGTTTCAGTACTTAGTAGAGCTTATTTTAAATGTAAAGCATTCAAAACTCAATAGGTCACCACTGCATTGAAATTATGAAAAACAACACATCAAAATGCAGTATACTGCTAATCATAGCACTGTGCTAAATGCTCCATGCATTTCCCTTGCTCAACCAACCATGCTTAATGAAATCTCGCCTTAACTGTTTATAGTCAACTGGTTGACACGTCATGATACAAGCTTGCAAAGGCTAATTCACAGGTTGAAGGAAGTCAGCATGCAACAGAAATCAGAGATACCAAAAATATTGCCTGCAACAAAGATGAACTTACAGCCAGTGCATCATAAGACACCCAGTTTCCTTTGCAAAAACAAAAAAGAATCAGACACTTCAGCAGTAAAATAACCAATGCACTAAAATCAATAAGGAACTGTGAAGATGTGTTGTGCATCAATAATTCAAAGTCAGCAGAAGCATGACAAAACCTAGTAAAATCAACAGCAGGTAGACATTTTATCACTTCGGTCGTTACCGCAATATCGGCACTGATTTATCAAGCCAATATTGCACTACTGCACTATCGTGTTTTCATTTTAAAGAATTCTCAAGCAAAGAAGATGGGTACAAGGGGATGGCATGGCTAATTTTAGTGAGACAGAGAAAATGTGATGGTTTGCTTATAATTTCTGATATAAGATTGCATTTGGGAAGTTCGTGGGCACATCTTGTATGTTTTTTTTTTTTTCCACGAGGTGACTCTTCCAGATTCCTGAAGTTATTCCTATACCCTTACAGTCAGAAAGAAATGAGACTGTTTATAACATACTTCTTAGGAACCAATGCAAGATGTATTAACTGTAAATGGAAGAAGCAGTTACAAGCCGACTGAAATGCCTCAGATGTCTGTAATTATGGTAAACATACCTGTGGTAAAAGAAAAAAATCTTCACCCGAAAACACTTGTGGGATAAGCAGGTATCGTAGTAATCCCACAACAAAACAGATGCGTCTAGCAACTTCAGTGAATAGAGTAGTTCCCACAGTCAGCATAGCACTTTTATTGGCTGCAGGAACCAAAATTAAAAGAGCTCATGTATAATTAATAGTGTGGGCGTTCCCATGGCGAAAGGAGTGGAGGTGGCTCATGAGCAGTTCTTCAACAGCAACTAAGCAGACGTGAAACATAACATAGGGTGTTACCAAACAGTTTGAGTGGCCATAGGTTCTCTACAGCTCTGCGAGACTGATACGCTTAAAGATGGCTCACAGTACCGGAGCTGTAAGAACAGCTAATGAAAAACAGTTGTCGAATTTGTGATGTAGGATAGCAGAAAGAATATGGTACAATGTTACGTTCAAAAGATGGGGGGGAAAGGAACCTCAGAAATGAGAAAACAAGTGCAGCAGCATGTAGTGGTCCTTTAAAACTTCTTCCCTCCACTTCCTTGCTCCCCTCGATGAGGAAAGCAGAATCATGGAAAGATTGAGCAAAAAATTCTACCTCTGCCACCTTAGCTGTGATTACCATAAGCTATCAAACTCGTATGGCTAAGTATTCCTTGGCCCTATGGACAGATGTCATTAAACAATTGGGTGAGTTACCCGATTCCCCCAATAAGGCAGACATAACTAGCCTGTTGAATTCCTGCAGCCAAGTTACCAGACATTCTATAAATTGTAGTCATGATGCAGTGGAGGCTTCAGCAAAGGCAGCTGCTTCAGGGTCAGTCATCGGGAGATGTTCCTGGCTCAGGCTACTAATGGACGCACCCTTAGATAACAGGGCCTTGTTTGGTTCTGTGGCTGTAGAGCTCTTTAAGGCCCTTCATGTGAAGGGCAAATAACTTCAGGACCTTAGGCCTGTGTCTCCTCTGTTCCCCGTTTCCAGAGGAACTACCTGGCCAGAAATCTTTGAGAAGTTCTTCTAAACACACGCCCTCCAAAGGGAAAGAAGATTCCAGGAAGCAGACCCCTTCCAGCTCAAATGCAGTCCTTTCAGATCAAACCTTGTAGTCTGTCTACCAGGCCTTAAGCCAGGCTGCCCCCCTCTCCATGCATCTGTCCATGTCCTTTCCTACTTGGAAACAGATTACCCAGGACTTTTGGGTGTTCTCAATAATAAAACAAGGTTATTTCATGGTGTGGGAGTCCAGACCAACCTTCAAAGACATTCCTCAACCCCTTTGAGACCAAATGGCTTCCTTTCCTTCAGTTCTGCAGGCCTTCCTCTCTCAAGGCACTATTCAGGAGGTACCCCAAAATTTAAGAGGAAAGGATTTTACTCCAGAATGTTCCGGTTCCTAAGAAAGAAGGTCCCTGGAGGACCTATCTTGGATTTGTCACATCTGAATGCCTTTCTCAAGGTCCCCTCCTTTCGGACGCTGGCTCTTCTTACTCTCCTTCCCCTGATTGTCCCTCAGGCATACATGGTGTCCTTAGATGTAAAGGATGCCTACCAGCACATCCCAGTCCACCCACTTTTCGGAAATACCTTCTCTCTTCAGTTGGTTCTGTGCATTTTCAGTTCTGTGCTTTGCCATTTGGTCTGTCTACCACCCCATGGGTGTTCACAAAGTGTTTAGCCCCAATAATTGCCTTTGCCAGAACGCAGGGGATCCAAGTCCTCCCTTATCTGGATAATCTCATCCAGACATCATCCCCACAGTTGGTTCAACAGCACCTGGACTATACCATCTCCCTACTGAGTGGCATGGGTTTTACCGTAAATCTTCAAAAATCTTTTCTGACCCCCCTCCCAGGACTGTGTTCTTAGGATGCAGGATTCTGACAGGGCAAATGATGACCTGTATTCCTCCAGACAAGATTCAGACTCTCTCTTGTTATTTCCAGGGAATTCTCCCTCTCCAAGCTCTGTCTGCTAGGGAGTTTCTAAGGCTCCTGGGATTTATGGCCTCCACCATTGCCATTGTACCCTTAAAGCTAAACGTGAGGAAATTTAAGTGGTTCTTGAGGATAGTCTGGAAACAACACCTGCGCACCCTCTAGTTCCCTGGATAGGCAGAGTAAGAAAGTGGTGGATTACTCAGATTGCAGAAAATCTAGGTCTTCCCCTGTAACCTCCTTCCCCAAACAGGAACTGTACACAGATGTCTCAGACTCAGGCTGGGTGACAACTCTAGGAGACTGAAGAGTGAGGGACACTTGGACCCACTTCCAATACAGGGAACACATCAACATCAAGGAAATGAGAGCCTTTATCTTTGCACTTCAAATCTTCAAGGCTCAAATCTTTCCAGGAGTGCTTAGGTGGTACACAGATAACACAACGGTGCTGTGGTACATCAAAACGCAAGGGAGGACAAAGTCCTACATCCTGTGCAGATTGGCTTTGCAGGTGTGGGAGACTGCACAAAGAGATGGGTATCCCTCCTAGCCATCTACAGCCCTTCAGCTGAGAGTGTGATGGCAGATTCTCTGAGCAGGTCCATGACTCAATCCCACGAATGGATGTTACACAGGGCGTGTTCCTGGATCTGGTCCATCAATGGGGTATATCTCAGATAGACTTGTTTGCATCCCCCATGAACAGACAACTCCCAACTTACTGTGCCAGGATATTCACCCCCTGGGGTATGGAAGGATGGATGCTCTTTCCTTCCCATGGAAGGGGATGTTTGCTTATGCATTCCCTCCCTCCACTAGGGCTGTGCCCTCATTTGGGGTTTTTCTTTAAGGGCTTGAATACAGCTGCCATTTTAGAGGCAGCCACAATGGTCATCTGTTCATACTTTCACCAAACTTTACAAGTTGGGTGTAATTTCCAGGTCCATAGCAGGATTTGCCAGGGCCGTTCTGCATGGCTTTGTGGAAAGTCTTTCTCCCCCTCCCAGTCCTTAATAGCATGAACGTTTGCAGTCTTCCTCATGTAATTATTACAGCAGCATATCAATAAAAGAACATACCATAGTTGTGTAAAATTTTACCATAACCATAGATGTCCTTCTCTTCTATATGCTGCTGTATAGTTTCCCACCCTGCCTTCCCCCTGACTCCTGAGTACCCACTCCATAGTCGCTGATGCCTGGCAACATTCAGTTCTGAGGTAGGTGCATGCTGATGTCTGCTGTATACCAGACGTCCTTTTATGGCCGACGTATGCGGAGCGATGTGGGCCTTCACAGTAGCATTTATCTTTTGTAAAACGACGAGTCAACCAGAGGCAGACTTCCCTCATCTAATGGATACAGCAGCATATAGAAGAGAAGGACATCTATGGTTATGCTAAGATTTTACATAACTATGCTTTCACTCTGGAAAAAGAAATGGATTTGCTAAGGCTATACTTTGTGGCTTCCTAAATTTGATAGGAGTACCTCCTTCCACCCAGTCTGAGCTCTGGGAGTTGCCCCAGATGTCAGGAATACTGCAACAGTAATCTAATGAAGAGCATAGTACAGTTTTTAACGTAACTTATAATAGTAGATGTTCGACTAGATCAGTGTTGCAGTACCTATGTTCTCCGTCCATGCCTTCTGAAGATGTACTTTTGAAAATTTACCGTGTTGTGTAGTCCAATCTCACCTTCATTTTTACATATGGGTTCAGAGCCGATCCTCTGTTCCGACTCGGCCGATTTGCAAGCTCAAAGACTTCTGGTTGGCTCGTGGCTAAGCAGGTATCCCATAGTGCACCAGTACAAACCCCAGCTCTCATTTGCCGCATCAGCAAGTTCGGTTGTGCTTCTCTTGGCTCTGGCTAAGTGTTAAAATTCTTCTATTTAAATTTTGTATTACAGTTGTTAGTGTTGTAAGGTGATATTATCTTGGGCAGTAGTGGTGTTTGCCCTTTTCGGTGCATTCTTAGCTTAAACTTGTTAGTTTGGTATCCTGTGTGCCAGTTTAAAGTTCTTGTAGGTGCCGTTGTGCTTTTTTCCTTATCAGGTAGTTTGTGGCGGTTTTCTGCTAATAGTTAATGGGGGTTCCTGTTATTCTGTTGTCTTTCTAGACCGTTATTGGCAGCTTAGTTTCCTTAATCTGAGATTGTATTTTTGGCAGGGATCCGCTGGTTATTTGCTAAGGGTTGGAGTTTCCTCCCTTAGTACGTTAGTTTTTTCTTCTATTTGTTCCACATAGCTATGTACAGTTTTCTGTGTGTATGCGTTTTCTGGTCTGTTTAAATTGCAAGACCCAGTTTCTGTCTCACCAGGCTAGGCCCATTTAAGTTAGAGGACCTAGTCCTCGTGGTACTTCTTTCTGTATAGCTAGGCCAGTTTTAGTTACAGGACCTAAAAATTGTTACCACATAGTTATTTACAGTTTTCTGTGTGTGTGCGTTTTGTGGTCTGTTTAAATTAGAAGACCTAGTTTCTGTTCCACCGGGCTAGGCCCATTTAAGTTGGAGGACCTAGTCCTCGTGGTACTGTCTTCTGTAGGGCTAAGCCCTTTTTAGTTAGAGGACCTAGTCCTCTTCCCTCGTTATTCTTCTTCTTCCTTTCCTGAGTGTGTGTGTAATGTCTAAAGAGAGTAAGGAGCACAAACCTTTGGGTTTTAAAAAGTGCATGAAATGCTCCCAAAAGGTGTTTAACGGATGGCCACAGTAGCTGTCTACTGTTTGGGGGCCATCCACCTGCAGGAATCGTGCTTGTTCTGCCATGCTTTTTCTCCTAGGGTGTTACAGTAGAGAAGGAACAAGCTTATACTCAAGGGTCTACTAAAACCATCTTTTGAGGAAGTTCAATCCAGTTCTTTTGCTTCCTCCCAGTCTGGCAAATCTATGTCTTCAAAAAGGCCTTCTCCGGTGCCGGCTGGTGTCTCTGAGCCACCTTCTAAACAGTCAAAATATGCCTCATCGAATCCACTGCCTTCGGAGCCGAAGGAGAACACTATTGTGGTGTCAGAGTCTGTTCCAAGTGTTTCGGAGCCAATCTGTGAACCAATTGAATCGGCAATTGAATCTGCTTCTCAGAGCTGGTCTGTGGATTCCCTACTGGTTTCGGTGTTACTAAAGTCTCCAGTGCCCCCTAGATCAAGATCCCCTACTATGTCTTCCAAATCTTCCAGGAGCCTTTTAGAAGATGATATGGAGAAGGTAGTGTTGAGACTCCTGAAGTAGTCTGCCTTACCAAAATTATTGTTGGCTCCGACCCAGTCTGCTCCGGTGCCACTCTCTATCCAGCTTTGCCCTTGTCTGCTGTTCCTCCTCTGAGCCATGTTGGCCATTCGGAGCCGGAGTGCTTGGTGCCACTAGAGGTACTATCGGTTCCAGCTCCCTTTGTCGCTGCTTTGGAGCCGGGTTCATATCCGACATGCTCATTGCCATCCGTTGTGTCCAGGGGCTGAAGCTGTCCTGTCAGCACCGACAGGGAGGATTGGAATCTATCTTCGGTTCTGAGCCTTCTCGGTGCATCGGCCAGGGTGAGCTCGGACCCTGCATCTATCTCGGAGCCGATGGCTCTGGCTCCAACATCAACTTTGTCTCTTCCGAGCAGGGGAGGTCTTCGGAGCCAGAGAGGTCGGCATTTGAGATGATGAGGAGCATGCTATTTCATTCTCCAACCCCTACCAGTGGTACCAGCACTCTTCCCCCGAGAGCACCCACTTCGGTCTTAGCCTGTACTCTCTCCGGAGACAGCAGAGACCCTCAGCCTCAGGAGACATCGGCTGGTGGCCCCCACTCTTCCGAGGCCTCCTCAGAATACCCTTTCGAGGATCCTCCCCGGAAGAGGCTAAGTAAGAGGAAGCATGTTGACTCCCAGGATGAGTCCTTGACATCGGACACTGACCTCGAAGAGTCTGAAGGATTCCCCCAAGTCATCCTCTGATGATGTCTCCTTCATGGACATCTTGGAGATTCTTAAGCAGAGGTGCGACTGGCCCACTGTCAACCCTTCTGATGAGGAGTCTGTGTACCTGAAGGCTTTCGGGTCTCAACCTTCTGCCTCTTGGGTGTCTCCACCTTTTGACGAACTAATGGATCTAGTTAGTCGAAAGGTGTGGGATACTCCTGATGCTGTGGAGCCAGTCCCCAGGAGACCCAGTAAGTTTCTGTTTGCCCCTCCTGGTAGAGTTTTTGTCTAAGGGTGTTCCTGTAGATGCCATGGTGGTGGCAGCGGCCACAAAGAAGGAGCTGGTGTAGACTTCTTCCTCTGTTCATCCGCCAAATAAGGAATCTGAAGTAGTTAACTTCATTTGATCAGCGACCTGTGGGTATCGGATCCGAGCCAGCAGCTTTCCAAGCTAGAGATCCAAGCTTCAAACTCCTCCCCCTTACCCATAATACCCTGCTACCTGCCTCCAGTCCTCAGATCTTGTTTGCCGCGGCTTCTTGTAGCACGAGTGACGAGCTCCTGGTGGTTTGTGAGTAAATTACAGGGTTTTATTCTCTAGTTTTTCTTCAGAAATTGTGTTTTTTTTTCCGTCCCTAAGTATATTTAGTTGAAAATGTTTTTATAGTAGTCTGTTAGTTGTAGTTCCCCTTCCCCTTATCTGTGTGTGAAGGTGTGTGTGTGTGTGTGTGTGTGTGTGTGTGTGTGTGTGTGTGTGTGTGTGTGTGTGTGTGTGTGTGTGTGTGTGTGTGTGTGTGTTAATATGATGAAGGCCCTAAGGCCGTTTTCTAAATGCTCTGTGTGTGGCCATAAGCTGTCCCCAGCCCCAGTGCGTTATTTGCCTGGAGGTGGCCCATCTGTCATCAGGCTGCTAAATTTGTGCGGCCTTTAACCCTGGGGCTTTGAGGGACAGGAGGACCAAGTTAATCCTTGCGGGCCTTTTGCCTGCGGATTCTGCTTTGTCCTCCTCTCCCTCAGTGGCACCAGCCGCGGCTACGGCTGTTCCGCCGACTGTTCCTGCTCCCCTGGCCGGGACTCAAACTCCCACTGTGGCCCAGGGAGGGGAGGGACTCCAGGAAGAAAGAGAGAAGGGACAAGGAGCATGACAGGGAGAGGCATAGGAGCCACAAGCGGCGGGCCGATTCTGTCCCCTCGGCCCCGCCGGCTAAACAGCTCGGTTCTCCCCCCTGAAGGTCTCCGGGTCTTCCCCCTCTCGGCTTCGTTCTCCACGTTTCTCTCCGGAGCCAGAGGAGGAGACACGGTCACCTTCGAGGTCATCGAGGCGGCCTTCCCGGCCAGCCTCGGTGGCTTCTAGAGCCACTAGGAGCCTTTCAGACGTGGACATGGACCGGATGATGTGTCGCTTCCTCCAGGCCCAGGTGCACATGGGAGTGCTCTTGCCTCCCCCCCTCCGGGGGGAGCTTGGCCCCCTTCTTTGCCCTCATTGCTCCTTCTCCGATCCACTATCTGGTTTCGGAGCTGTCTGATCCGGATAGCGTCTGAGCTGGGGTGTCAACGCCAATAGTTATCGCTACTTCGCCGGCTGTACCCTTGAGTTTGTCGGGTCATTTTTCGGATCCAAGCTCTCGGGGCCGTGAGCCGAGCATCTAATCTGGAGGGGCGAGTGTGTCTTCGGCTCTGATGCGCTCGGAGCGCACTTCCCTTTTGGGTCCAATCGCATCGGTTCAGGCGCCGATCCACACGTCTGATCCGATCCCAGAGAGAGCAGTTCACCCTCGGCCTTCAATGTGGAGAGGGTCCTTTCGAGGGAGTCTAGGCCCCATGTTCATGCTACGGATCCACCCGCCATTCCCTCGCAGACGGGCCTGTCTTCCATCATCCGGCCCCAGGGACAGCCTGCGTCTACGTCCCAGATGGTTCCCCTAGAGGAACAGGACCTGGTTGGTGAGCCCTCCTCGGACAGCCCCCCTGAGGAGGTCCCCTCACAAACAAAAGTATAAAAGGAGGCACTTGGACTCCCCAGAGTCCTTCACGGAAGACACTGACTTGGGGGAAGGTTCCCCCAGGTCACCCCCCGAGGACGTCTCCTTTGGTGACATCATGGAGATGATGCGCATTAGAGGGAGGTGGTCAGCTTAAAAACCTTCCTCAGATGAGTCTGTTTCTGGAGGCATTTGACACAAGCCCATCTACCTCTTGGGTGTCCCCTCCGGCCGACCCCCTGGTAGACATAACTACCAGGGTGTGGAAGGAGCCAGACACTGTAGGGCCGATACCCAGGAGACCAGATAAGATCCTTAGCCCCCCGACAGACAGGACAGCATGGAGCAAAGGTTCCCCAGTAGATGCCATGCTGGTGGCGGCTGCCACCAAGAAGGAACTGGCGCAGGAAAGTTCCTCTGTACATCCTCCAGACAAGAACTCTCGGACGATGGACCGCATTGGGAAGTGGATGTTCACTTCAGCCACCTTCTCTGTAAGGGCGCTGAACTACTTGGCACACGTGATTCGGCTTCAGCGGGACCTAATCAAAGAGTATGCTGGATCGCCCCCAGAGTCCATGTCGGCCGAGGACAAATGAACCTTCTCTGCACCAATGGCCACTCGATATCCAACACTTCTATGCGGCTTCTCTCCCATGCCATGGAGGGGGCAGCTAGAGCCAGCGGATCAGGCATTGCCTTACGGTACCATGCCTGGCTCCGTCTTTGCGATTTTGCGGAACCCTTCAAGGTGTCCTTCGCGAACACTCCCTTTGATGGTTCTACGCTGTTTGGCAAGACTGTCCGCAATACGCTACTCCAGAGCGAGAAAGACAGGAAGACGTCTGCCATCGGAATCCACTTCTCGGCTCCTCAAAGGTCCTTTTCCAGGAACCAGAGAGGACAAAAGAAGATGTGATTCTGGAAGTCTCAACAATCCCGTTTCACTCCGGACCCTTCGTCCTTCAGAAGCAGGGGAGGACAGGGTGGATGCCGGCCCAGAGGCAGAGGGGGGGCAGAAGAATTTCCGGTCGAGGGAACCCTTTTCCGATCGACCCACACAGCATCCCTGAGGGGTTGCCCAACTGCTCCTCTCTGGAGGCAGTCGGGGGGACGTTTCTCAGAGCACCTAGCACATTGGGAGTCCATCACGACAGATTGCTGGGTGCTCCGAATAATATCCAGAGGTTACTCTATTCCATTCCTGAGTCCCCCCCCTCCTCAGTTGGGGTGCCTCCCCGATGTTCCACCCAATCAGAGGGAGGCGGCAGCCTTAGAGATAAAAGAGCTGCTAAGAAAAAGAGCCATCCAGTGCATCCCCCCAGGCCAGTCTGGATCAAGCACTTACTCCAGGTTCTTTTTGGTGCCAAAAAAGACTGGGGACGTAAGGCCAATTCTCGACCTGTCTACACTGAACCTGTCCGTTGCTAAAGAAAAATTCTGGATGGTCACCATTCAGTCTATTCTCCCCCTTCTGCAGTAGAACGACTGGATGTGCTCCATAGACCTCAAGGATGCGTACTACCACATTCTAATGCACAGGCGATCCAGGAGGTTTCTCCGCTTTTGGCTGGGAGCCAGCCATTATCAGTTTAGGGTCCTCCCCTTTGGTCTCACCACAGCCCCCAGGGTGTTCACCAAGGTCATGGCAGTTGTAGCGGCCCACCTGAGGTGCATAGCGCAGCGCCGCTTAATCAGGTTTAAACTATTCCCGACTCCACAAAGTCTGCTCTTCACTTTTTCCCTTAGAACTGTTCCAAATCTCAAAGTAAGCACTCTATTTTCCTTCTATAACCCAGCAGTAGCTAGGATAAGTGTCTTATAAATAAGCACTAATAAACTAAAGCACTACACCCTCTTATACTCCCTTTAAGTACTTGGCTCCCTTTTGGTCCTCTTTGATCAAGTCAAAAAGTAATTCCTTATACTATTCTGGCATGTCCAAAAGTCAGTTTCAGGTTTACTCTCCAGTCCAGCTGGTGAATATGGGAATCTTGAGGCAATGTTACAACTGCCTTATGTACACAGATCACCCTCTCCTCTTCCCAACAAGCTCAAATATATGTGAGAGATGCAACTATATAGCCTAACTGGAGGCTGAGCTCTCTCAACATAGTACTGGCACGGTCAGTCTGGAGGAGAAGGTAATCATGCACACACACCACAAATCCAGTCTCGCATAGACCTATCGCAACAGCAAACCAAACACACAAAAACATACTCGGAGGCTCTAAATAAAAATCTGCCCAAGCAACAGAGACCTCCAAAGCAGACATCCAAGCAACTGCTACCCCACAATAATACCCACGTATCACATAGTTCACAAAGTCAGTGTGCCACACAGTCACAGCCCTTAAGGCTAAACAACACACCTAATACACTTGTAATAGGTGACTCTATTGTAAGACACACTGACGTCCCTCTCACCAGGCTGAACAAGGTCACTGTAAGCTGCCTGTCTGGTGCCAGGATCCGCCACATAACACAAGCACTCAGGTCACTTCAAAGCAAGTACAAATATGACTCCATCATTGTCCATGCTGGTGTGAATGACCTGAGACATACCTCCCTGGATTACATGAAAAGAGACATAGAGGAGCTCTCTGATCATGTGGTCCAGGCCGGTATGACCCTGACCTTGAGTAGCATCTTACCCTCACCAAGAATGATACCACAGTATAAAGACAAAATGATCATTTTCAACAATTGGCTAAAGTATTGGTGTCACTCAATGGGGATCCAGTGTCTGTCAGCCTGGGATGACATGCATGACAAGGTACGTTGCTTCGCTAGGGACGGCTTGCACCTGTCACCCCTGGGTTTTCGAATACTGGCCAAGGCTCTTGCCACCCCCATAGTATCTTTTTTAGGCAAGGCTCAAAAGACAAACCCACCTCCTTAGACAACACAAGGAAAAAGAAACTAAGGGTAATGCTGCTCAACGACAGAAGTCTAAACCTCAAGATGCACGCACTCGAGGCTCTCCTCAGTATCGAGGCTCTCCTCAGTATGGAGAATATCGATATCTGTGCAGTAACAGAAACCTGGCTCAAGGCTCCCGAGAGCACCCCAGCACTAGCAGGCTGTACCTCATACCATGCTTTTCGGCCCCAAAACTCTGACCGAACCACAAGAGGAGGGGGAGTATCCATATTCATCAAAGATACCCATACCTCCAGGCTAGTGGCATTGCACGAAGCATCTGAGACCATCCATGTGCAACTAACAGTGGGCAAAACTGCCTTCCAGTTTGTAGCCTGCTACAGACCACCCTCCCAAACTCAGGAACCCCACTCAGCTTTCCTGAAGACACTGGAGAATATGAAGGTCTCTCCAAACACCATTATATTGGGTGACTTTAACTACCAAAACATAGACTGGGAGCACTACTCAAGCCCCAACACCCTAGCCCAATGGTTCCTAGAATTTATAAACTCAAATGCTATGGAACAATTGGTCACCGCTCCCACAACAGGGAAAATATATTGGACCTGATCATCACCAACATGGGGACTCTGTCCCATACCAGAGGTATACCCCTCATTGGTAAGCTCTGACCATAAATTAATCACTATGGACATCCATATCCCGTCCGCACCCCCAGCAAAGGAAACCATGGTCAAAAACTTCTCAAAAGCAAACTTCCCACTTCTCAAAACCAAGGAGAAATCCTTGAAAGCCCCAGGGCCAGTGGAAAATACGGCCCAAACCGCAGAATCCTTTACAAACGCATTCTATGGATACCTACAGGAATCCATGGGTCATGCTATCCCAAATAAAACCAAGACACACTCCAAAGGCAGGAGACCTGTCTGGTGGACCCCAGCCATAAATAAGCTGTACAACAGAAGGAGGAAGCTACTACATGATAGAGCAAAATCTCTGAAAGGGAAGGCAACTCTGATCAGTACTAGCAAGAAACTATGATCCCTCATAAAATCATCTAAGGCTAGCTTTGAAAGAAAAATTGCACAAGATGCTAAAGATAATCACAAGACTTTCTTTAGTTATGTCAAAAACCTGGGTGGAAACTCCCAGATATGCTCTGAGTTAGTGCAAAGTGACAAAAAATACACTGAACCCACAGACATTGCCAACATGCTGGCAGACAGGTTCAGTGCAAACTTCTCTCCCCCCTCCCCCCCCCCCCCAAATGAGCAAGTGACTGTCTAAACAGAGTGTAGCCTCCCGGACATCACCGATGCACAGGTGAGAGCTGCCCTCTCCAAAGCAAAAAACACAGCATCAATGGGACCAGACGGTGTCCCGGGCTGCGTTTTACATTATCTCCAAGAAGAACTGAACCCTCACTTAGTCACTGTTCAGTCTCAGCCTTACAACAGGATATGTACCCAAAGAATGATGTACAGCAACAGTGGTCCCACTCCATAAAGGTGGTGCCACAACGGACCCCGGAAACTATCGCCCTATAAGCCTAACTAGCCTGGTCTGCAAAGCTATGGAGCGTATCATCATGGAACTCATAAACTAAGACGTTGGGAACCTCCAAACATTGGATCCTACCCAATTCGGCTTTAAGGGCAGATCTTGCCTCTTGAACCTGGTCAATTTCTTTGAAACAGTCACCAAGGCCGTAGATGAAGGGAAGGTAGTCCACACAGCCTACCTTGACCTTGCAAAAGCCTTTGACACAATACCCCACTCGGGCATCATAAATAAGCTCACCAGCTTAAATATCAACCCCTGTGTCACAGGATGGGTTGCAGACTGGCTTAGGGATAGAACCCACATGGTCAAAATTGCAGGTGCCATGTCAAACTCTAAACCAGTTACAAGTGGCGTCCCACAAGGCTTAGTTCTGGGACCTCTCTTGTTTGGTATGTATTTCTCTGAGGTACAGGCTAACACAGGAGGACTATGGCTGACAAAGTTTGCAGATGACTGCAAACTGGGGGCCATAATCGACTCGCCGGCTGACACAAGCATCCTCCAAAAAGGTCTCAGAGACAGATAACTGGTGCCAGAGCCATGGCCTAAAGCTAAATGCCAAAAAGTGCATAGTCATCCCCTTTGGGAAAAACAAAGTGCCCACAAATTACCGCATGGGTGGTAATCCATTAAGTACGGAAGAAGTAATTAGGGATTTGGGAACCCAAGTAGATTGCAATCTCTCCTTTGACAATCACATTGCCAAAGTGGTTAGAAAGACATTCTATATAGCCCACCTTATCACGAAGGTGTTCACATCTAGATCAAGAGAGGTCATTGTGCCCCTCTACTCATCAGGCCCATAATTGAATACAATGCCCCATTTGGGATATACCTTACCCGACACCTGCTACAACTAGAAAGACCCCAAAAGTACCTCACTAAAAGGATCAAGGGACTCACAGATGCCCTACGCAGTTAGGCTAAAGAAACTCCAGCTCCACTCAGTTGTTTACCGCCTACTCGGAGGCGATCTGTGCCTGACGTATAAAGCCATGTCCAACCCAGAATTAATGGACCTGCTCCACCTCAAGAAATCCAAATCCATCAGAACTACACGCTCCAGTGACTTAAACCTTGGCACAGAAATAAATAGAACATATTGGAGGGACAGATTCATATCCCAGAGGCTCCCCTCCTCTGAAAAAAATCCCAATCCATGTCAGACAGAGCCCCTCAATGACCCTCTTCAAGAAGAATCTTGACGTTTGGATGGGAGATCATAAATTTATCCCTGGGATCTCTTCTGTGTCACTGCTAGACAGAGGCACGGTAAACTAACATTAAATGGGCTTTCTTCTGTGACCTACTATACAGAGGCACAGTCAACTAATCTAAGAAGGGTGGCAAAAGCCAAACACACTCTGGCTAGGCTTGTAAATGCCCTAGGGCAGATAGCCTAGTATCAACCTATGGACGACTGGCTCCTTGCCACTCCCACCCGGCATCTACTATGCTCGGCCAGGGATTATTTCCTGCATTTGGCCCACCAATTTGGGGGATCACTGTAAACTACAAAAAATCATCCCTTCAGCCTGCTCAGGTCTTGGATTTCATAGAGGCCAGAATAGACACGCTTCAGTCCAGGGCTTTTTTGACATCGGACAGACTCCGCAACCTAACTCTCCACGTCTTAGCTCTTCTACAGTCCCCAGCCCCACCGGCAGAATTAGTCCTGAGGGCTCTAGGGTCTATGGTGGCGGCTATCAACCTTTCACCCCTAGCCCGCTTGAATATGAGGGTTCTTCAATGGACCTTGCAGGTCCAGTGGCCCATCCTTCGACATCCGTTGTCCTCCCCTATTCCCCTCAGCAGGGTTTGCAGGGAATCTCTGCTTTGGTGGCTCCATTCCCGGGAGTTTCAGGAAGGGCGACCCTTTTTGATGTCTCTACCCCAAGCCCCATGGACGCTTCTCGCCTAGGGTGGGGGGGTATTGCATGGGCAGAACCGTCCAAGGCACGTGGACTCCCAACAGAGACCGTTCTGCATATCAGTGTTCTGGAGATGAGGGCGGTGCTTCTAGCGTTGCAGGCTTTCCATGCACTTCTTCCTCTAGGGACTATTGCAATTCAGACAGAGAACATGTCAGTGGTCTGGTACATCAACAAACAGGGAGGGACCAGGTCTTACCCTCTCTGCCTAGAGGCCATGAGAGTTTGGGAGTGGGCGATATCCACCAGTCGCTTTCTGCTAGCAAAGCACATCCTGGGTTAGTCCCAACATTTTAGCGGACAAGCTGAATCAAACTATCCTCTCACCTTACGAGTGGTCTCTGAACCCCTTTGTAGCAAAATGGATCTTCCTCAAATGGGGTCAACCTTGCGAGCTGTTCGCGTCGCCTTCGAACTCAAAGTGCAACGAGTTTTTCGCTCTAATCCCCCCCACCGGGGGAGAGCCCCAGAGATGCTTTGGTTCATGCTTGGCCATCCGGTGTTCTTTATGCCTATCCTCCTCTCCCGTTAATGACCAAATTCTTGCAGAAAGCTCGTCTGTTGGGGAGCAGAGTTATCCTCATAGCCCCGTTCTGACCTCGTCAAACCTGGTTCCCATACCTGTGGTCTCATCTAGTAGCTCCTCCTTGGATCTTGGATCCCATTCCGGATCTGATTCCTCATCCTTCGGGATTGAAAACCCCGAACCTGGATGACCTCATGCTTTCCGCTTGGTTGGTCCAGTTCCGTTAGTGGTTAGGACTCCCAGTATCTCGCCTGCAGTTAAATTCATCCTGGTGGCCGCACATAAGCCTTCTACCGAGAAAGTCTACAACAGTAAATGGAAACTTTTTTTCTATCTGGGCCGTTCATAGGAATTTGGATCCCTTTACAGCTCCCATTCCAGCAGTTCTTGAGTTTTTATCCCACATTTTTCATCAGGGGGCCAGTTCTTCAACTGTGAAAGTTCAGATGGCGGCCATTTCCCACTTCCACATCGGAGACGATCCTGGTCCCTTAGCTTCCTCTAAGATCTGCAAGACCTTCTTGAAGGGTACTTTTCTTTTAAGACCTCCTGTCAAGAATGCTGTTTCTCTGTGGGATCTAACCTTAGTCCTCCAGGTTCTTACTGGTCCCCCCTTTGAGCCTGCAGCTTTGGTTGACTTAAAGTATTTGTCTTGGAACACTGCCTTCTTGATTGCTATTACCTCAGCTAGAAGGGTATCGGAGCTTCAGGCCTTTGCATTAAACCTCCATATCTTGTATTCCATGAAGACAGTTTCCCTTCGGACTAATCCCTCCTTTTTACCTAAAGTGGCTTCTGAGGCTAACATCAACCAATCCATTAATCTGCCTGTCTTCTTCCCTAACTACCAGAACAAAGGGGGAGTACGGACTCCATTCATTAGATGTGCATAGACAGTTGCATTTTTATTTGCATAGAACCGCTGCCTCTCAAATCGGAGCAGCTCTTTGTTTCCTTTGCTAAGCCATCTTTGGGTAAACCAGTAACGAAGGTAACTCTAGCTAGGTGGATTTCTCACTGCATTTTGCTCACGTACAAAATCTCTGGTCGACCTGAGCCAGTGGGAGTTTGTGCACATTCTACCCATTCTGTAGCTACCTCTGCTGCCTTTTGGTCAAGGGTGCCCTTGGATGACATTTGTTCTGCAGCCACTTGGGCTTCCTCTCATACCTTTATTACACATTAAAAGTTGGATTTGATATCCAGGGGGAGGGCATCATTTGGCTCTGCAGTGCTCCGGAATTTCCTTCCTTGAGGACCTCCCAAGTTTTTGGTAGCTGGGGACTCTGTCCCGCAGGTTGCTGATCAAATGAAGTTAACTACTTCAGATAAAGAAGTTATGTACTCGCCATAACGTTCCATCTGAGTAGTTAACTTCATTTGTCAGCAACTGACCCCCACCCCCCCTCCGTCCCCCTAACCTGTAGTTTGTCACCTGAATGTTTGTTTCACTCCTAGTTGGTATTAGGTTAGGATGTTCAGGTGGTTTGTTTGTTTGGTATTGTGTGCTAATAGGGCAAACTCGATCTGAGGACTGGAGGGAGGTAGCAGGGTATTATGGGTAAGGGGAGGAGCTTGGAGCTTGGATCTCTAGCTTGGAAAGCTGCCGGCTCAGATCTGGATTGGATCCGATACCCACAGGTTGCTGACAAATGAAGTTACCTACTCAGATGGAACGTTATGGTGAGTACATAACTTTTTTCTCAAGAGATGGACAGATTTGGGAAGCGTATCTTTAGTTCAGCGGCATTTACCCTTCAATCGTTGAACTATCTCACTCACTTCACGAGATTACATAGGGTTCTCCTCAAGGAGTTAGGAGATTCTGTACAAGGTGCGTGTACTGAGGGAGTCCCTGACAAGATCTCAGCTTAGTTGTCCACCTTAAATTCTATAGTTAACTCCTCCATGCAGCTTATCTCCTATGCGACTGATGGAGCGAGTAGAGCAGCGGGTTCAGGAGTTGCCCTGAGGCATCACTCCTGGATGCGCTTGTGTAATTTTGCGGAACCGTTCAAGTCTACTTTCACAAATGTCCCATTTGATGGTTCCTCATTGTTTGGTTATAAGGTGAAGGACACACTCACTCAGTGTGAGCAAGAAGGAAAGACGCTTTCTGCCGTGGGAGTACGTTCTACTGTTTCCTCTCAACCATACCCCAAAGGTCAAAGGGGCAGTAAAATGTGGTTCAAAACATTCCAGAGGGTCTTTCCGGACACACAGGGTGAATCCTCCTTCAGAGGAGGAGGAGAAAGTGGGAGACACGCTAGAGGCAGGGGCGGTCCGCAATACCAGCAAGGCCGTGATTCCTTTCGGGGATGGCCTCTTATCAGCGCTCCTGATGTGAGACCCGACTGTGTTTCTCTGGGGCCGGTCGGGGGTCGCATTTCTTTGTAGCCAGAAGCCTGGCTAAATATCACTCAAAACAAGTGGGTACAAAGAGTCATTACCAGAGGCTATATCATACCCTTTTCCCTTCCACCATTTATTCCCAAGAAGATCCCAGATGTACCCACCCAATCACAGGGATCAGGCAACTGTGGAGATCAACAAGTTGCTTTTAAAAAGTCATCCAGTCCATCCCAGCAGACCAGATAGGATCCGGAACTTACTCCAGGTTCTTTTTAGTACCAAAACGAACCGGAGATTGGAGACCAATATTTGGACTTCAGCAGGTTAAACGAATCTGTGAAGGACAAGTTTCGGATGATAACTCTGCAGTCGATATTCCTGTTATGGAAAGACTATTGGATGTGCTCTCTAGATCTCCACGATGCCTACTACCGTATAAAAATGGACAAGGTGTCCAGGAGCCATCTACGCTTCCAGCTGGGAGCCAGTCATCAGTTTCATGCTCTGCCCTTTGGTCTCACCATAGCCCCCAGGGTGTTCACCAAATGCATGGCAGTAGTGACAGCTCACCTGAGACGTCAAGGATTCCAGGTGTTTCCATATTTGGATGACTGGCTCCTGACCGCCCCCACCAGGCATCTACTCCAAAACAGAGACGCCACTATTCAACTTTGTGCTCAGTTAGGGATCCTGATAAATTGGAAAAAATCTGCATTATTGCCCTCTCAATCTGTGATTTTTATAGGCGCAGAGGTAGACACAGCGGACATGACAACTAGTCTCCTCGCTGACAGGGAACAAAACTTAATCTTTCAAATTCAGTGTCGTCTTCCGTTGCGGAAGGTCGAAGTGAAGTGGGTTCTTCAGCTCCTTGGGACTATGGCTTCCACCATTCTATTAGTACCATTAGCTGGGTTGCACAAGAGAATTCTCCAGTGGCGTCTGTCTTCCCAATGGTCCTTCCAGTATCTCCCACTGAGTTATCCTATCCTGCTGACGGAATCATGCAAGAAGGACCTTTTTTGGTGGATAGCTCCAAACCAGTTGATTATGGGTGCTCCCTTTGTTCCTGCCCAAACCGTTGCCACTGTGACCATGGATGCCTCCCAGATCAGTGGGGGGGGGCCACATGGCAAGAACACTATGCCCACCTGCATATCAATGTTCTGGAGATGAGGGCAGTGCTCCTGGCGTTGCAAGCACTTCAAGACCTTCTTTCTTTCGCGACTATTGCGATACTATCAGACAGCATGTTGGTAGTTTGGTATATCAACAAACAGGGCGGTACCAGATCTTACCCACTCTGTCGAGAGGCCATGCGAGTTTGGGAATGGGCGATTTCTCCCCATCGCTTTCTGGTTGCAATGCACATTCCAGAGATGACCAGCGTGATAGCCGACAAGCTCAGCTGGGCGATCCTGCTGCCTCACGAGTGGTTTCTGAAACAGCGGAACAGATTTTCTGCAAATGGGGACAGCCTTGCTACGACCTCTTTGCCAGCCCAGTCAATACCAAATGCAGCAGCTATTTTTCCCTCATTCCCCCTCTGGGGGAGACACTCTGGCCCACGATTGGCCCATGGGGCTTTTGTATGCTTTTCCTCCATTTCTTCTTATTTCCAAAGGGATTCAGAAAGCCAGTCGGCTGGGAAGCAAGTTGATCCTCATTGCTTCTTACTGGCCTCATCAGGTCTGCTTCCCTTTGCTCCTGGACGATCCTTGGATCCTGGCCCCAGCTCCAGATCTGTTGACTCACATGTCAGGTTCACTACATCCCTCAATCCACACCCTCAGGTTGACAGCATGGCTACTCCAGTTCCATCCCTAGTCAGGCTTCAATGATGTATCATCCTCAGTATCACATATTCTAATGTCCTCCCATAAACCTTCAACTAGGAGGCTGTATGGCAGTAAATGGAAAAGATTTTGTATTTGGGCACAGAAAATGAATGTAGATCCCTACACTGCTTCTATCCCTGTGATTTTGGAATTTCTGTCAGCTTTTTCAACAAGGAGCTGCTGCTGCCACTATCAGAGTCCAATTGGTGGCGATTTCTCATTTTCACTTAAGGTTTCCAGATAATTTAATGTCTCATAAGCTATGCAAGACCTTTTTGAAAAGAATCACTCTTGAGACCACCACTGCAGGAACCTGTGGCTTCTTGGGATTTAAATTTTGTGTTGTCCAAACTGACTTCTCCCCCGTTTGAACCTTCACACTCATCTTCATTGAAATTTTTGTCTTGGAAGACTTTTGTTTTTGGTAGCTATTATGTCAGCTAGACTGGTATCGGATCTACAAGCCTTGTCTGTTAAGCCACCTTATTTGATCTTTCACAAGGACAGGGTGTCACTGCGTACTAATCCCTCCTTTGTCCCCTTGCTACCTTAAATCAATCTATAGAACTCCCAGTTTTCTTCCCTAATCAGTGTAATGCAGCTGAATACCGTTTTCCTCAGCTGTACGTTCATAGACAACTACGTTTTTATTTACAGCGGACCAAGGAATTTAGGAAATCAGATCAACTATTCATTTCCTTTTCTGACTCCAGATTGGGCTTACCAGTTTCTAAAGTGACACTATCTAACTGGATTTCCAGTTGCATAGCCTTTATCTACAGTTCGGAGGGCAGACCTTTACCCTGCAGGATCAAGGCTCATTCTACCAGGTTGCTGTCTACCTCTGCAGCCTTTCAAGCCAGGGTCCCACTTGATAATATTTGTGCAGCAGCTACGTGGGCTAACCCTCTCACTTTTATTACACATTACAAATTGGATTTAGCTTCCAGGGGTAGAGCATCCTTTGGCTCCACGGTGCTTAGGAGTATTTTCCAGTGAACCACCCAAGAATAAGGTGCTAGGGACGCTGTCCCATATGTAAAAATGAAGGTGAGCTTGGACTACACAACATAAAGAAGTTATGTACTCACCATAACATTCCATGTTGGTAGTCCATCTCACCCTTAATTTTTACCAACCCGCCCTCCTGCCCCCATCCTGGAAGATCTGGAGATGATAATTTGGTTATCTTTGGTTGGAGACCCTTTAGTATTGGTTTGTCTGTTATGGGTTTTTTCTTCTAGTGAGCAGCAAATAAGATCTGGGGTTTGTACTGGTGCACTATGGGATACCTGCTTAGCCATGAGCCAACCAGAAGTCTTCGAGCTTGTAAATCGGCTGAGTCAGAGACTAGTATCGGCTCTGAACCCATATGTAAAAATGAAGGGTGAGATGGACTATCAACATGGAACGTTATGGTGAATACATAACTTGTGTTTTTTTCTCTGTCTCTCGGTTATGACATTTTCTTAGGAAGGTATTTTAGTGTCCTCCTTGTTCATTATCAGGGCAAGAAAGCTCTGAAAGTCACACACAAGTATTTGTCTGTTATGCCAGCGCACTGGTGCATTCTTGGGATAAATGTATGTCTACTGGGGGTGGAGGGATACTGCAAGACCTTTGAGGTTTAAGTCCCAAATAATGAGTACTGCTGCACTCTATTAGAACATCACCATTATGATGTTACCTACACAGTTCTGTTTTGTCATCTTCGTTACACTGTAGCTTCCCCATGGCAGAGCAAAAATTGAAGGAGATACAAACCGTTCATGCTCTGACATGAGGGTGTGCTAAAATGAGGAAAGCTAGAGCCGCACTGAAGGAAATATTACCTAGCTAGATGGAAGATATTCTCACTGTGGTACCAAAGGAACAGTGCACACAGCAAGTGTATGCATGCAGTAATAATTTCATTTGAGTAGACAGAGTCGAGCAGTCTGACCAGAGTTTGAGTCAAGACCCCTTCTTTCTATGCTGGCCTTGTATCATCTTCACTTTGGACATCATCTCATCCTGGTATAAAGTGTACAGTAGTCTGCCATCTCCATTTCTTGCTGTGCGTAAAGTGTGTTCAGTTTGTTGGGCAAGATCACAAGCTTAAAAGCAGCCCTGTGAATATGTCCAGTGGAATTTATCTTTCCTAAATCTAGAGTAGTCTTCATTTGCTGTTAGCTTGATACAGGCAAAGGTTTGAGGATCCCACCCATACAAAACTTGTTTGAGAGAGAGAAAGGCACATTAAGTGCACCTGCTGCTAAGGCCATGATCATGTCACAGCCACATGCAACATCTGAAGGGGGGGTGGGTTCAGGATTAACATGAAGGTCAGACAGGAATCCGTTCTAGTGCTTTTTAATAAAAACTAGCAGAACATAAATTGTTCCTGCCTTCAGACAGTCGCTCTGACAGATCCTCTCACTAGTTGTGCGGGATGGCCAGAGGAAATTAATGGAGTTTGCTGGACCTCCTTACTCTGTGGACACCTGTGCTCTGGAGACATTTGAGCATCCTGATATCTGCACATTCACCTACCTCTGAAGATGCTCCTAGTGGAGTCATCAACCACATCATCTCAGTGCACCAAATGTCCTACCAGCTTTTCAGAAGGAGAGGAGTGTTTACTTAAATTACTGCTGCAGTCATGACTTCAGGGATTTCTTCTACAGGTGGAATCTTGAGTCCATCCACAGTTTGAGCCTATCTCCTTTCCCCATACACCAGCCTTATGTCTGCTGCAGGCTCCCATCCCTAATGTTTACATCAGTGTAAAGGTTGTGGTTAGTTATCTTTGATTCTTTCTCACCATGTGTGCCTATCAGATATTTATGGTCCAGTGGCCCAGACCATAAATAGAAGAGTCCAAATAAGTATTCTGTAGAGGATTCAGTGTATATACATTTGTGTGCCTATTTATCTAGTGTAAAGTATTTTTTTTTTGTTGGATAGTACTTGTTGCACTAGAAAGTTTTATGCCTGCTTGGGTTTTAGGCATTTCCAAGTGGGGGTCTGGGGGTGCCACCCTGGCAGAACTAATCTGCTTGCAAGAGTACATTTTAAAGATGGGCAGAACAGATTTGTATTGTTTAGGCCTTTACCACAGCAGGATCACATGCATCTTCTATACAAACTTGATGTGAAAGACCAGAAAAGCAAGAAAAGACCATTTCCTAACATAAGTAGGAAAGCAATAGTGGGGGTTCATGTGGAAATACTCAAATGATGCTAAAGATAATCACAAGAGGTTGTCCTGATATTGCTTTCTGAAAGTTGCAGTCTAGGCTCGAGGGCCCTGCCAGGCTAAATACTCTGGTAATGAGGTGGTGCTCCTACAGACCTCATCTAGTGAGTTGAATACTTCTGGCAGTCTCCATTAGACCGTCATGTCACGTCATTGGCACGTCACTTTGAACTGAATATAAGACTGATGTTTTGAAAGGTGTCTATCCCTCACTGACATTAGGGCAAAAGTTCTGCTTCAGCTTCTCACTTTAAAAGACTTGTATGATGGATGCCTTGTCAGTCAGATGGAGGGACAACTTGGTGGTGGATGTCTTCTGAGTTAGATGGAAGGGCAAATTTTTACACCCGTGATCCTGATTATACCCTTTTGGCGAAAGCAACACTGGATGTTCTTTTAAGTTGCTGCAACTGTCCTATCTTCAGAGATTTCTACCCTAGGTGAAGACCTATAACTGACCACAGTGTGTTAACCTTAGTCCTCCTGTCCAGCCCCCTGATCTCTCTGCCATGGTATAAATGGGGCATATTTTGTCATCTTCAGTTTTTTTTTTGTCGGGTGTTACTGGGCAGATGTTTGTTATAATACATCTGGCAAGGCCAAGTGTGAACAGGAGATAATTACCCCTTTTTCCTTTTTTCTTTGTGAAGTTGCTTTTTGTAGGGCTTTATCAGTAGTCCTTATTTTGACTCTGGTCTTCTGCTGGGTTCTGGAACTGCCCATTCAGGTGTCCTGAAGTTCCATTCAAGTAGAGCAAGTGTGCATTTAATAGACTGACTTCAGGAGTAAGCATAATGCATGTTTAGGCCTTGACCACGACTTCACCTTGTATGTCTGCAAGGACTTCAGGCCCAAGACTGTAAAGGATAGAAGAGACTCCATGATTGCACATTCGAACAGCAAGAAACTGATGTGCAGTTAATCTGTGGTATCTGAAAGCAGTTGCTGGGAATGCCCCCTGACTTTTTGGGCAAAGCCCCAGCAGAGGACATGTGAGATGACTCGAGAATGTCCTCCAAACTAAGCTTAAAGCAGACCTCTCCAGTATTTATCCTTGACCGTAAAAACATGTCCTAGAGGAGGACAACCTCAGCTTGGCGGGTCTATATTATATATTCGAACTTTCTAAACTTCGAATCCCATATGTTCGACAACATATCGAAGTTTAAAAGTTTGAATATATAGTAAAACAAAAAAAAAACTTACCTTAACGATGCAGGCAGGGGGGCAAGCCACCCTGCACCCCCCACACGCACACTTACTTAAACATACCAACTCCGAGATTGCACTTCAGTGCAGAAAAGGGAAGTTCTCCCATTCTGCACTGAACAGTGCCATTACGTTGAACCTTCAAACTCTTGAAATGTCGATCATGTGGTGTCGACCATATGACATTCAACATTTCAAGTGTTCGGAGTTCTCATAGGATCCCAGCTTGGCTACTGTCACTGTGGAGAAAGTAATCCATCCAAATGCCAAGCCTATGCCTAACAGCCTAGCTCAGAACCTGGAAGACCTAATTTTCGCTTTTGCCAACCTGCGATGATCTCTCCAGACTGGGTTTTGTCAGCACAGGGATTTTTGACCCTTGATTGCTGTCATTTGGGGCAATAAGAACTGTAGCAGGGATACTGTATCCATTTTGATTGAAAACATGATAGAAGTGGACACTTCATAAGAAGAGGAAGATAATGTAGACAATCGTTGACCCCCCCCCCCCCATTACAATGACAATGAGAGCAGTATAGCCCAGACTCCTCAGCAGGTGACCTGCCCTTCATGGATACATTAACCCTTATGAGAGAGAGTTTTTTCATTGGCAGATCACGGGGGTCTTGGATGTTCAAAAGTGGCCTGTCGAATTGCTATAATGACCCTATTCCCCACCCACTTAGCCAGTTGCAGTTCTCCCAGTACAAGGGACAATTGCTTGATGTCAGAGACAAACTCCTAGGAGTCATACTAGCAGCTTTCCATCATCCTTTTTGTACAAAAAAAAAATTCAATGCCCGGTATCATTAAAGGTAAGCAGAGAGGCTAAACTGTCCCAAATGATGAAGCATACTTCCAAATGATAAGTAGTCTGCTGGGCATGTATGACAGGAAAGCTTGTACCTCAGCAGTTTTTTTTTCCTTTAGAGTCCTGAGTTGTCAGACTCGTATCTTGAATTTCCAGGATCACATACTTAAATGGGGATTCTAGATTTAGCTGAAGGTGACTATGAAGGGATTAGATGTCTAGATAAGATGGGTTAATCTGTTCCTACCACTGGCACTTAAGATTTGCTTGGCTTCACACACACAGACCTGGACTAAGGACAGACTTCTTGGTGCACCCTCAGTAGAGATTTGATCTTTGATTCTCAAGCCTATGATATGTTAGAGCCTACAGGAGGAGGGGAGTGGATCCAGTCCCACCATACATTTCATTTTTCTCTACACTAGTGTACTGGGAGTTATCCTAATAAGCAGAGACAGTTTATAGAAAGTGTGGTAAGAGTAAACAAAGGGTGGAAAGCACTTTTACAAGAAGTATGGCAAGATGCTAAGATGGAAGCAACGTGGACTGAGGTTGCCAACTGTCCAGAATTTTTCTGGATAGTCCAGAATTAAGGGACACTATCACTGATATTGAACACACAAATATGTTTGTGCACATTAATACTGTACAACAATCTCCTCGAGGAGAGGTTAAATGCACACTCCTATTCTGCATGCATTTTGCTTTCACGTACATGTCCAGAATTCTTGACATGAAATGTTGACCCTTCACCCACCCTTATGAAGCTCATCTATGACTCTCTTATTTAGGCTTAGTGCACAACATTCCAAGTTATCATACTATGCTTCAACATCATAACCATCAAATGTGGGGATGACTCCCTTGGTAAATATCTTGAGGAAGGTAGCAATAGACTTACTCATGCTATGGCATCCACTGAAAAGTATTTGAAGGAGAAGGATGTCATGGAACCAGACAACTTCCCTGCAGAGTCTGATTACCTACCTTGGCTCAGTAATCAACGCAAACAAAGCACATTTACTGTCCTCTAGCCTGATGACTAGTGGGGCCTGAGTCCTTTGGAGTAACCCCCCTTGAGGCTGCCACGTCTTCTGCTGCTTCCATGTCCTCGCATACAGAAACTAGGCCATTTGTTGGGTCCAAAGCCACTCCACGGGCTTCTGCCAGGTTTTTTGCTACCGAGGAAGAGAGCAGAATCTCTCTGGTTACTGCAAAGGAAGAAATGCTTGGGAACTGGATCAAGTTCATAGCTGCCCATTTCCTGAAGTCATGTTGCATAGCATATCCAAGCCACCTGTACTGAAGTGGTAACAGAGGGTGCCTCTGCTTATGCTGCCCATGTTGCAGGCTTCCTGTGCCTGGGTTTCACCACTGTACCATGTCAGACTGGCACACAAGTTTAATGGACCTCATGAAGTAAAGGCAACCTTCCCTGAAAAAGGATCTCATCTGTACGGAACTTCCTGTGGAAAAAGAAAGAGGGATACACTGAAATCCCATAAGCACCTTTTATAAAAATCTAATAGGGTGCCCAGCTGTGGTGTCTGAAGTCCCACCATAGGGTCTTCAGGGCCTGCATCAAGAACCCCTTGCCATATGACAAGAATGATAAAATCTGACTGTTTTGACAAGGTCTATGCTGCAGCTGTCTTGGTCAGAAGAGCTCTTAACTGCCAGATGTCCTTCAAGAATGCAACTGCAGTCATAACATGTGGGTTGTCCTGCCTCAGGCAGCCCTCGGTCGGCCGGGTTCCAAAGTCTGGGTCCGACGTCGGCTGATGTCGCATTTCTCTCCGACGTCCGAGCGGCTCGAGTACATAAGCATCAGCCGACGCCATTTTCTCCAGTCTTTCTTGCCGCGCGGTGCCCGAAGCAGAAGCAGTTCGCAAGTGCCGGTCGGTCAGCTCCTGTATTCTACGATACCGAAGTCATCAAAAAAGCTAAGTACCCCGTTGGGGACTTTTTCTTGCCTCAGCCGAAGTCAGAAATTACTGAAAAAGTTAACAATTGTCTTTTTTGTGGTAAACAAATACCTCATAAGGATTTCCACTCTTACTGCCTCCCTTGCCTGGGCCCAGACCACGACGTCTCGGCCTGTGTAGCCTGTGCTCGCTTCAACAAGCGCACTCTCAGGCGCCGGGCGGAGTTCGCTGAAGATTTCTTCGGCTATAAATTTGCTTACACCATGCCGTCGGATCTTCCGACATCGCAAACTCCCAAAAAGCGAAAAGACCGGGACCGACATCCTCGGCCCGCGTCTACCACCGACTCCACGCCAAAACCTAGCGCGAGTGCTCCGGTTCCCTCTGAGACGGTCTCTCCACTGCTCCGAACCAAAGACACCGCATTACCGACGACTCCGATTCCAGACATTACTCCACCAGTTATAGACTTTCCTCCGGATACCGAAACCGAGGAAATGCCCGAGACCATTGCTGTAGACAAGGTCACTCCTGCACGTGGAGCTGCCAGGCCTCCTATGGCCATGTCTATTAAGGCCTACACTAGGGCCAAGGCAGCCAGCAAAACAAAGCATATTGCTTCCAAATCCTTACCTCAGCCGACTCCGGAGACACAAATTATGTCCATGGCTGCTGATTTAATTTCCATGATCAGAGGTTCACAGGCCCATCCTGAGAGAGCATCCCAGCCTCCTCCTGATAAAAGGCCCCGGGTTGAACCCTCTGACCCTTCTCCTTCAGATGAAGACTCTGAGGGCTCTGTCCACTCTGATAGCCAGGAAGAGCTCTTCCAGACCTATGAGGACTCGGATGCAGAAGATTCCATTCCTTGGCCTCCCCTCCTGAGGATATTTCTTTTGGGGAAGTTCTGCACACCATGAGGGAACATTTCAAGTGGCAGGGTCAGGAATATTCTGATTCTAGGAAACGCCTTAGGACTTTCCTTAAGAAGCCTCAGCACAGGCCCTTAGCTATTCCTCCTGTACTTGATGTTCTGGATGATTTGTATTCTGATTCTAGTGCTACCCCTGATTCTCTTCCTCCTGCTCCAGCCAAGCCAGACAGGTATTACAGGGTCCCAGAAACTCATTCCCATTTATTCAGGGCCCATACTGCTGATTTGGAAACCATTTCACAGGGGCCTAAAGGAGTTTCAGCCTCCACCTCAAAAAATCCTTTGCCCTCCAACAGGGAAGCAAGGTCATTAGAGAGATGGGCTAAAAAGGTTTACACATCCACTACCTTATCTATGAGAGCTTTAAATTGCCTTTTTCATATGTTCCAATATCAGGATTATCTCTCACAAGATTTACAAAAAACATTAGCTTCTCCTGATCCTTTAGACAGGAAGACTTTGCAGGAAGCTGTACATAACACTCAGCAAGTAAGCAATCACTTCCTGCAGTGTGGATATGATGCACTGGAAGCTTCATGTAGGGCAGCTATGACAGGGGCAGTGATGCGTAGACATGCTTGGTTAAAAGATCAACCTCTACCAGATCATGTAAAAGCAAAACTTCTGGATGCACCTTTGGAAAAGAACAAGCTTTTTGATGCAAATGCTAAGGATGTGTTAAAGACCATCGAAGAAAAAGCAAAATCAGTTCAGACTGTGAAAGATTTCCTCCAGGTTCAACCCCCAGATTCAGTAGGAATTGGCCTTCAAAAACTGGTCCTTTCCTAATCCAGAAAAGTTTCAAAGGGGTAAGAACAGACGTGGCCGAGGAAGAGGCCAATACAGAGGCCCTTACAGGGAACGACAATGGCAGCCAGGAAACCAAAGAAGTGGCGCAGGGGTTTCACCTGCCCAACAACCACAAACTCAATGACTTTCCTCTACTACCGCCTACCAGGGAACAACTAGAAGCTCCCTTGGGGAAATTATCTCTGTTTGCAGAAAACTGGCACAGACTGACAAAGGACAAATGGATTTTGGACATTATAGACAGAGGGTACAGGTTTCATTTTCATACCTTACCAAGAAAACAAGGCATGCCAAATCTACCACAACATCAAAGGGCAGAGGCTATCAAGCAAATCACTCTGCTGACTCGAATGAAAGCAATAGAAAGAGTTCCACAACAAGAACAGGGGTTTTACTCGAGACTGTTCCTTGTTCCAAGAAAAGAATCTCAATGGAGACCAGTACTGGACTTGTCCGCATTAAACACCTTTCTCATAGTACCAAAGTTCAAAATGCTGACTCTACAGCAACTCCTTCCCATGCTGGGCAAGGAGTCATGGCTGATTACGCTGGACCTCAAGGAGGCATACCTGCATATCCCTATCAGACACAGCTGCAGAAGATACCTCAGATTTCTTGCAGGGCCAGAGCATTATCAATTCTCAGCATTGCCATTTGGCTTATCTACTGCGCCCAGAGTATTTACAAAATGCCTGGCTTCAGTAATTGCTCATTGCAGGCTCCAGGGTATACAAATTTACCCGTACCTGGACGACTGCCTCATACAAGCGGACGACAAATTGATGTTGACAAAAAACCTGGATTATGTCATACGATTACTTCAAGCTCTGGGATACACAGTCAACTTCCAAAAGTCAAGACTGCAGCCATCCCAGCTAATAATCTTCTTAGGATCCAAACTAGACACAGCCTCTCAGATGGCTTACCTGCCAGAAGACAAGCAAGAGAAGTTAACTCAATACTTCAAAGGTTTAGCAAAACTCACCCAGATGACTGCAAGGAGATTCCTACAGGCCCTGGGTTACATGGCATCCTGCATTCTACTGGTTCCATTAGCAAAACTACACATGAGAAAGCTTCAATGGTACCTAAAAAGCATTTGGTCTCAACACAGCAACAACTTGGAGACCATCATACCACTCATTCCATGCCTACAAAAGGAATTCCTATGGTGGGCCTCGGTGAGCCAGGAAAACACAGGTATGTCATTCAAAAAACCACAGATAACACAGACCATGACTACAGACGCCTCAGACCTTGGATGGGGGGCGCACATGGAAGGCAGGTGTATACAAGGACAATGGTCTCCAAAGGAAACACATCTGCATATAAACCAAAAGGAAATGCGGTCAGTAATGCATGCTATCGAGGCTTTTCAACACCAACTCCAGCTAGGCCATTTAATGATACGGACAGACAACACCACTGTGATGTGGTACATAAACAAGCAGGGGGGGCACCCACTCTTACCCCCTTTGCAGACTGACAATGCAGCTTTGGGAGAAATCACTGAGTCTGAACATCCAGTTACAATCCCAGTTTATTCCAGGAAAAGACAATGTGTTGGCGGACAGCCTAAGCAGGAATTTCACAGATCCACACGAGTGGAGGTTACATCCGAAGGCTTTCAGACAACTCACTTCGACATGGGGCAAGCCAGAAGTGGACCTATTTGCCTCTCACCTCAATCATCTTCTACCAAAATTTTGCACAAGGACATACCATCCAAAGGCTTGGAAAATAGATGCCCTTTCATTCAACTGGAACTCCCTAGCAATCTATGCATTCCCACCTCTGCCACTGATGACTTCAGTATTATTAAAGATCAAAGCAGAGAAGCCCAAGGGAATCATAATAGCTCCGGATTGGCCAAGACAACACTGGTACCCACTACTACGGAGCATATGTCACACCAGGAGGTGGGCCCTCCCTCAGTGGCCTCTACTTTTGACTCAACACAATTTCGAAACACTGCATCCAAACCTTCAGACACTGCAGCTAACAGCCTGGGAGATCCCATAAATAACTTCAGCTTATCTCTCTCCAAGGAAGTTCAGCGGATACTAACAGAGGCTCGAAGACCATCCACCAGAAAGGTTTACTTAGCAAAGTGGAAAAGATTCAGCAATTGGAATACCAGCAAGGGACATGATGCATCATTACTGAACATCCCACTCATCTTGGAATATTTGGCAGATATGTTACAGAGCAGCCTCTCATATTCTTCAGTAAAGATACATGCATCTGCTATTTCAGCTAGATACAACACTGATCCTCCTGTTTTCTCTCACCCCTTACTAAGACAATTCCTCAGGGGAATCAAGAACATTAAGCCACCAAGAAAGGCCCCAGTGCCAGCCTGGGACCTCAATTTTGTCTTAGAAAAACTGACTCTACCTCCTTTTGAGCCAGCAGCTTCAGTTGACTTGCAATTTCTCTCATGGAAAACAGCTTTCCTGTTGGCAATTACCTCAGCAAGAAGGGTTTGGAGCTACAGGCCCTAATGGCAATACCACCCTTTATTATTTTCCACAGAGACAGGGTTTCATTAAGGACCAACCCTACTTTTATGCCAAAGGTGATATCTAGGGTTTTTCTAAATCAAGCCATTCATCTGCCTGCTTTCTTCCCCAATCCTGAGAATAAGGGGGAAAGACTTTTGCATACCTTGGACATTCATAGACAACTTCGATACTACCTGGACAGAACCAAGGCCAGTAGGAAGTCTGAACAGCTTTTTGTAGCTTACGCCCCTGCAGTCCAAGGAAAAGCAATTTCTAAACAGACTATTTCTAAATGGATTGGACATTGCATCAGATTCTGTTATTCCTTTCAAAGGAAGACTGTTCCAGCCAATGTCAGACCACATTCCACCAGAGCTACAGCCACCTCTACAGCATTTTTAAGAGGGGTGCCTACAAAGGACATTCTAGAAGCTGCTACATGGAGCTCCGTGCATACATTCTCCAAACACTACAATCTCCCCCTATATTCCAGATCCAGAGCAGGCTTTGCTTCGGCAGTCCTGCAGGGTTTGATTGCCACACCATCTCTTTCCTAGAGTATACCTCCTCCCCCAGCTAAGCTATGGTATTCTACCCACGTTATGACTGCAGTTGCATTCTTGAAGGACATAGTACAGTTTTGTACCTACCGTAAATGTAGATGTCCGATAGACATGCAACTGCAGTCAGGTTTTCCCTCCCTCCATACCCCTCTATGCCTAGGGTCCACTCCTATCCCCCTTACTCTTAGCTGGGGATATCTGTTATGGTGTATTTGTTTTATTGCTCATGTATTTGTTTGGAATCCTGTTTTTGTCTTCCAATTTGATTACAGCCTTCCTTGGAGGGCACCTGGCATCTGGGGCAAGAAACACTGAAGAAAATGGCATCGGCTGATGCTTATGTACTCCAGCCGCTCTGACGTCCGAGAGAAATGCGACATCAGCCGACGTCGGACCCAGACTTTGGAATCCGGCCGACCGAGGGCTGCCTGAGGCAGGACAACCCACATGTTATGACTGCAGTTGCATGTCTATCGGACATCTACATTTTACGGTAGGTACAAAACTGTACTTTCCACATGCTCAAGTACCTTGAGTCTGTTCAGGAACAGATTAAATGTATGGCAGAGGGGATCCAAGAAAATAAATTCAAGAATGACCTTCAGGACCTGTAGACTGTCATCCTCCAGATATCCAGATACTCTGTTAAATATGCCTGTGATATTTGAGGTGTCCTGTAGGGTAGCTGTCATTTCCCTTTCAACCCCCCCACAACAAGAAGTGTTTCAGAGACTGGAGGAAGAGAGGGAGAGAGAGACTGTTAAACTGTCAACTGTATCCTCCTCTTCCCCAGTACCACCTAATACAAGAGGAATTATTCTAAGTCTTGGCCCCCTCCCAGGTTTAGACTTCTCTGTCTTGGGGTGGGGGCCCACGTACCATAGTAACAGTTCCCATCCAAGACCTGGGGGTCTAAGGAAGATGACCCCAATGAGTAGCATCTGTGACTATCCAAAACACCTCCCTAACCCACCATGTATACCACCCTCTTCACTTCAACTTTGAAATCCATTGTCCAGGACAAATCAGCCCTCAAAAGGAAAGACTACTCCTTGCAGCTCTAGAGGATTCTCCCATTCTCAGGGATTTTTCAGTTGTAAACTACGAGACCTCTGATTCCTGGTTAGAAAGTGACCCTCTTGTAATGAGGATCCTTTCGGTGAGTGTCTGCCAGAAAGGCAGGCGCAGTATTTTGCTCAAGGCTGATGTCCTCCTATTCCAGTGTTGCAGTATTCTACTTGTGGGTTTACCCTTCTTCATCTCCAGTTCATCCGACCAGTTTCCAAAGAGTTTCAGTCCCTGTTGGTGCGTCTGATATGGCACCAGGTGGGTGGGCCATAAAGATGACTTCTGCACGCACCAGCCCTCAGAACTTTTCCAGCTGCCAGTCGTATGCCAGGTGCTCTTGCTTCTCACAGACATCAGATTAAAACAAAGCTTCAGTTAAGTACCCTGTTGGGGATTCTTTCAGTCCTTTTGTTGTTTATAGATTGTACATGTCATCCAGTAAGGGCAAGTGTTGTAGTCAGATTCCCCACAGACACCCGCAACCAGTGTCTCTTGTTTAGGCAAGGAACACTACCACAAGAACTGCGCCATTTGCCGTTTGTCCCCAAGACCTTATGTCGCCGGTTGCAGGCCTTGCATCTGTATCTAGAAAATCGGAGCTTAAAGCAATTAGTGTTAGGGATGGAGGCCGCGTCCAACGCCCCGTCTGAACCACCTAAGAAGAGGGCCAAGTCCATGCGGACTACATAAGCTGTGCCTCTCTCAGCCATACCTCAGTCTGTAGCAGATGTCAGCTTGGCTGAGGATATGGCATCTGCTGGTGTAGATAAAGCTGGTACCTGTGAGGAAGCCACACAATCTGTAGTGGAGGACACCTCCACAAAGGAATTACCGGCGCCTTCCCTAGATGCTGGGGGGGAACCAGCGTTCACTCTGGGCCTGTCGGACCCCGCCTCCACCATTTCAATGCCTGACCCTAGGCCTATCTCCACTCATACGCCTGCTAGGCCTTTAAAGAAAAAGCAAAAAACTAGACATTTCACTCCAACCTTTGAAACCTGCCTGACTGGCAGGCCTTCAGACAGTATTTGACATCTCCATGGCCCTTAGGCCTCCTGCTGAAGCCTGTGCTACCGCTCCTCCCCTTCTTAGCCCCAGGCCTCACACTGCTGAAAGGAGGGCAGACCAGGCTGAAGAAGAGGATCTTTCTGATTCCTCTGAGGAATCCATATCTTATTCCCCCCAGATCTCATCCCCTCTGGGATATGGATTACCTGAGGAGGGCTTTGTTGAACCTGACTCCCCTATTCAGGACTTGACCTTTGGGGAAACAATATGATAAAAGACCACTTCGTGGCAATCCTTGGATGTGACTTAAGTACAAAAGAAAGTTTTATGACCTGATTAAAATGGACTCTCCTAGTCCTTCTGCTATACCTCCCATTCAACCTGCATTCCTGAATGCATTTGCCTCTGCCTCCATCAGCCCAGATTCCCAGCCTCCAGCTCCTCGTAGGGCAGGCAGACTCTATAAAGTGCCTGAAACAGAGCAATTTCACTTTAAGTGCCCTCCTGCTGACCTGGCCACTATCTCCATCTCGTCTGATAGGGCCTCCAAGCTCCTTCTGACCACTGCTGTCCTTCCTGGTGATGACAGCCAGACCATGGAGAGCCTAGGAAAGAAAATTTACACCTCAGCGACCCTCTCCTTCAGGGCCACCAACTACCAGACTCGCATGAGTAAGTACTCCTTAGCTCTGCTGGAAAAAGCCACTAAGGACCTAGATTCCTGACTGTGCAGCCAAAACTCTTGTCTTCCCTGATGGCCTGCATCTCAAGTGAATAAACACTCTTTAAGATGCAGTTATGATGCAGCTGAAGTCTTCACCAGGTCAGCTGCATCAGCTTCAGTACTCGGAAGGTACTCATGGCTGCGACTTCAGCCTCTCCCTCATGACTTCAGGGTTAAACTTCTTGACGCATCTCAGGACAATTCATCCCTTTTTAGTGCAAAAGTGGCTGATCTGTTTAAATCCTTGCAACAGAAAGGTAAAGAGCTACAGGACTTAAAGCACCTCCTAGTTTCGCCCATTCCCAAGTTCCAGAGGAACCTACCCAGCCAAGACGCAGTTCATCAGGCAAACCTTCAGGCTTGCAGCTCTGCCTAGGTGTAGAAGACCCCTAGAAGGCAACCTCCTCAGGCTAGACCTTCTCAGCCCTCCAACCAAAGGTCCCCTTTTTCTGACAGGGCAAGTAGTGCTTGCCTGCCAATACTACAGCCCCCACCCCCTTCTGTCATCCCCCTATCCACTTGTTTCTCTCACGGTCTCCCTACTTGGTCTCTCATTACCACAGACAAATGGGTTCTGTCCATTATTCAAAACTGATAATTCATGTCCTGGATCACCCCCCCCCCCCCAACAAAACAGGGCATCCCTCTGCTTCCTTCCAGCCAGATACCCCTTCTCCATCTGGTTCTGCAAACCCTACTGCTGCAACCAGTACTTCTACAGGAAGAAAGAAAATAATTCTACTCCAGAAATTTTTTTGTACCCAGAAAGGAGGGACCATGGAGGTCTGTCTTAGACCTCTCATGCCTCAATCCCTTCCTTCGAGTTCCTACCTTCAGGATGCTCATCCTCCCTACTCTCTCCCCTCTCATCCTTCCTCAGGGTTTCATGGCTACCCTGGACATAAAGGATGCCTACCTTCACATACCCATAAAGCTCACCTTCAGAAAATATCTCGGGTTCATGGCAGGCTCATCTCACTTTCAGTTCTGTGCCTTGCCCTTTGGACTTTCTACTGCCCCCAGGATATTTACAAAATCCCTGGCTCCAGTCATCGCCTGTTGCAGACAAAAGGTATTCAGATATTCCCATACTTAGACGATCTCCTAATTCAGGCATAAGACAAGGCGATATCCTAATTCAGGCATAAGACAAGGCGATATTCTAATTCAGGCATAAGACAAGGCAACTCTTCTAAGCCACTCCCAGGACCTCCTAATACTTCTACAGTCCTGGGATTCCTGATAAACTACCTGAAATCTCTCCTCAGTCCCACACAGGACATTGTCTTCTTGGGTTGCAGGATTGGGACAGACCTCATGAAGGCCTTTCTGAAGAAAAGATGGTATCCCTTTCACAACACCCTCTTACAGCCCTGTAAGCTACGGAGCTAACTGCAAGACAAATTCTTGAGACTTCTAGGCTACATGGCAGCTACCATTCCCATGCTGCCCTTAGCAAGGATGCACATGAGGAAATTGCAGTGGTACCTCCAGTCAGTGTGGACCCAGCATTCCCACAGTCTAGAATTAAGGATTCCACTGTTCCCCTTTTTACATCAGGAACTGAAATGGTGGCTTGCTCAGGTAGCCTAGAAGCCAGGCATCCCACTGCAAACACCCTCTCCCTTCCAGACCATGCACTCAGATGCCTCAGATCTGAGCTGGGGAGCAACTCTGGGGGAAAGAAAGTACAAGGTTTGTGGACAGACACAAGATGACTATATAAATGTCAGAGAAATGAGGGCCATCCTCCTCGCTCTACAGGCCTTCCAACCCTACCTAGTGCAGGGGACTCTAAACATAGTCACAGACAACACCACAGTTATGTGGTATCTCAACAAGCAGGGAGGGACCAAGTCTTACCTTCTATGCAGATTAGCTCTGCAGGTGTGGGAACTGGCTACCTATTAGGGAATTTCCCTCCAGGCAGCCTACATTCCATCCCTGCACAATTCCCAGGTAGATCACCTAAGCAGAACTATTTCAAACAACCACGAATGGATGCTGCAAAGGGATGTATTCTTGAATCTGGTCCACAGGTGGTGTATTCCACAAATAGACCCGTTTGCCTCCTCCATAAACAGGCAATTTCCTGGCTACTGCACCAGGACATCAGACCCCAAGGCGTTAGCAACAGATGCCTTCTCGATAACATGGAAGGGGAAATTTCTGTATGCATTCCCCCCCTTCCCACTGATTCAAACTGTCCTGCTGAAGCAGTACTCATCCAAAATCTTGCTGGTGACTCTCTACTGGCCAAGACTGCATTGGTTCCTACACCTGTCCAAGTGCAATCACCACAAGTTACCCCCTCAGTGGACCTGCTCACAGAGCACAAGGGGACTCGGATACACCCACAGTGGCAGTTGCTACACCTCACCCTGTGGCAGATAGGATTCTGATCCTCTTCAGACACCTATATAATGAGGACGTGCTTACTGTCCTGCTGGAGGCCAGGAAACCTAACACTAGGAAATCCTATCTCTCTAAATAGAAAAGGTTTTCTGTCTGGTGTCATAAAAGACAGTTGGATCCTCTGGAAAGCGATATGCCTCTCATCCTGTCGTACCTGTGTGAACTCGTGCAAACAGGGTTGTCTTACTCATCTCTGAAGGTACACTTGTCTGCTGTCTCTGCCTGCCTTCCCATGGATCCACCCCTTGCATCCAGACCCCCTCCAGACTTTTCCTCAAAGGTGTATTGCACACGAGACCACCCAGGAAACCATCTCCCCCTCCCTGGGACCTTTAACTGTGTTCTAGAGAAAGTCACTCTAGCTCCTTTTGAAGCAGCAGACAAGACCCTCTTAAAGTTTTGCCCATGGAAAACTGTATTGCTGGTTGCTCTGACCTCTGCTAGAAGGGTTTCTGAATTGCAAGTTCTTATGGCTACGCCACCTTTCCTAATTTTCCACCTGGACAGGGTGGCCCTCAGGACAAACCCGTTGTTTATTCCCAAAGTGGTAAATGACCTATCCTTGAACTAGGCCATTCACCTGCCTACCTTCTTCCCTAATCCACAGGGGGATAGTGAGAGAGTGCATTGCCTAGATGTCCACAGACAACTTGGGTTTTATCTGCATAAAACCAAACCATTTTAGGAAGTCTGACCAGCTGTTTGCCTCCTTCCACCCCAGGGCCTTGGGGAAACCTGTGAGCAAACAAACCATTTTTGGCCTGGATATCCTGGGCCATTTCTTTCTGCTACCTACACCATGGCAAGACCTTGCAGGGCAATGTCAAGGCCCAGTCCACCAGAGCCATGGCCTCTTCTGGAGCCTTCTTTAAAGGACTAGACCACTAACTCTGTACTTGAGGCAGCCACTTGGCCCTCAATACACACCTTCACCAAACACTACAAACTGGACCATATCTCCAGAGCTAGGGCAGGGTTTGCCAGGGCTATCCTGGAAACTTCAAGTAGGCCACCTCCCATTCCTCAGTGAGCTGTGGTACTCGCCCACAAGTAGACTACTGTAACATTGGAATAGAAGGACATAGGAAAGTTGTGTAAAATCTCTTCCATGTTGCAGTATTCCTTCCCTCCCACCTTCCCCTCTTTTATTACTGCACTTGCTCTCCTGGGTGACATTGGACAGCCTATGCCCTCACAGGAATGGCTCAGACAGGGGCTTATGTTCTGAGGGCTGGTGCATGCAGACGTCATCTTTATGGTCCACATACCTGCTGCCACATCAGACATTTGACTCGCCAAGAGGGACTGAAAATCTTTGGAAACCTGGCCAGATGAACTGGAGAGGAGGAAGGGTAAACCCACGAGTAAAATACTGCAAGATGGAAGAGAAGGACATCTATGGTTATGGTAAGACTACACAACTTTCCTTTCTTGGTCCCAAGAAGAGAAGGATCACAGAGACTTGTACTAGATCTCTGCAAGTTGAACAACTTTAGTAGTGTCCAAATTCAAGATGCTTACCCTTCAAAAGTTACTACCACTCATTTTGCCAGGACCATGGATGGTAACTGTGCTGCTGAAAGACTCCTACGGTCATATTTTCTGTGCAAGAACACAGACTTTTTGCACTTAGAGCAGCAGAATCTTTTATTCCAGATGTTCGTTTTTCACTGTTGCAGTCATTACATTTGTGTTATCTGCTTGCAGGTAGCCCTCAGTTGGCCTGATTATCTTGGGTCCTGCATCAGTTGCTGTCTCATCTTCCATGACTTCAGGTAATCAGGGGTATATAAAGCATGCAGCCGACGCCATTACATCAGTCTTTCTTGCAAACTGCTTCTGCTTCAGGCACTGCACGGCAAGTGCTGGTTGGCTGACTCCTGAAATTTTCATTTTCAAGTTTCAGATCCGAAGTCTTCAACAAAGCTAAGTACCCCGTTGGGGTTCCTTTTTCCTGCTCTAAACCGATGTCAGTAAAAGTTAATTGTATTACTTGTGGAAAGCAAATATCTCATAAAGATTTTCATTTGTACTGCATTCCTTGCTTAGGCCCAGACCACGATGTCCGTTGCTGCCGGTTTTGTGCCTTATTCAATCCTCGAACTATTCGTCGTCTGTTCATTTTCACATCCAACTATTTTGGTACTCTGTTCGATTATCCAGAAAGCTTCGGTAAGCCAGCAGACTACTGACATTCTGAAAAAACGCAAAGATAAAGACAGACCGCATAGGTCCAAAGCTGCCGGTGACGCTTCCGTTAAGCTTGTCGCCAGTTCACCGGTACTCAGTGAGGTGCTTTCGCAGCCCCTGATACCAGCTGCTTCAGATTTGCAGGCCTCTACTGAAACCCATGAGATGCTTCTTCGACTGTGGAACCTGCAGATGTCTCTACCTTGGCACTGACTTCTGAGGGTGTATTTAGGCCTGACTTGCATATTAAACAGACACCATCTTCTTCGTCAAGGCCTGAAATTCGATCCACGCCTAGAAAAATGATGCCCAGACTGCATGGTCAAGCCCCTATGCCTAAAAAACAAATAAGAATGACTGAAGACCTTATTACTCTAATCAGGGGAAGCCACCCTTCTCCCTCTGAGACCTAGAACTGATTTTCCTTCTGATTCTTTGCATCAGGATTCTGAAATTTCTTATGTTCTTCGTGTTTCACTGTTGCAGTCATTACATTTGGGTAATCTGCTGGCAGGTTGCCCTCAGTCGGCCTGAATTCCAAAGTCTCGGGTCCTGTCGGTTGCTGTCTTCTCTTCCATGACGTCAGGGATATAAAACATGCAGCCGATGCCATTTTCTTTAGTCTTTCTTGGGTGGTGCTCGAAGCAGAAGCATTTCTCAAGTGCCGGTCGGCTGACTACTGAAATATTCAAGTTTGAGTTTCAGAACCGAAGTCTTCACTAAAGCTAAGTACCCCGTTGGGGAAACTTTTTTTTCTTGGTTTTTACCAATGTCAGAAAAAGCTCATAATTGTATTACTTGTGGGAAGCAAATACCTCATAAGGATTTCCATTTATACTGTATTCCTTGCCTTGGCCCTGATCACAACGTGCCTGGCTGTCGGTTTTGTGCTAGATTTAACCAACGCACTATTAAGCGTTGTTATATTTTTGCATTAAAGTATTTTGGAAACAGATTTAACTACCCAGAGATGTCGTCTGATAGCAGTCCGACTACCGGAGTACATAATGCAAAGAAAAGGACAGAGAAAGGCACAATCGAGATCCAAAACTGACGACAAAGCTTCTCCTAAGCCCAGTCGCTGGTTCTCAGTGAGGCGCTTTCGTAGCCCCTGATACCCGCTACCTTTGAGTTGCAGGCCTCTACCGACACCCATGTGGAGTCCGGCATGCCACAAGATACTCAAGGTATTGGACCGACTGATGTATCTCCCTCGGATGGGTCCGGAGCTGCTGAGCAGGCACTGGCTTTTGAGGGTGTTTTCAGACCTCAACATTTGTATATCAAACCGACAGCTGCAAAACCGAAGACAAAAGCAACCTCTAAAACTAAAAAAAATGACGCATGAGCCACATGCACAGGCCTCAATGCCTAAAAAAACAGATCAAAATAGCTGAAGACCTTATTACCTTGATCAGGAGTACCCATCCCCCTTCAGATAGGAGGCCTAGGCAAGACACTGATTATGAATCTTCAGATCAGGTTTCTTTTTTTTTCTGGTTCCTCTTCTGATCAGGAATTCTCTATTCCTCCTCTGATGCAGAGGAGTCCATACCATCTGCATCTCCTCCTGAGGATTATTCATTTGGAGACATCTTGCATACTTTTGAGGGCGTATTTTCACTGGGAAAAGATTCTCAGGGTTTTCCTTCTCCCTCAGCACAGGCCTTTAGCCAATTCCCCCTGTTTTAGACATTGTGGATGATGTGTTTGACCCCTGACTCTTTACCTCCAGCTCCCAGTAAGCCTGACAGATATTACAGGGTCCCTGACTCATACATTTTTATTTAGAAACCCTGCTGCTGATCCTGAAACTATTTCACAGGGTCCAAAGGGAGTTAAGGCCTCAATAGCAAAAAATCCTAACCCCTCTGACAGAGATTCAAGGGCGCTGGACAGATGGGGAAAAAAGGTTTATACATCTGCAACCTTGGCAGTCAGGGCCTTAAACTGTCAATTTCATTAGCTTAAGTACCAAGAACATGTTATGGGATTGCTGAAACAGAAAATGATGATGATTTCAGAATGTGCAGAAAATAAAGTATTGCAGGAATTATTGCATGCAGCTGAACAGGTTGGAAAGCATACTTTGCAATGTGGTTTTGACTCCTTAGAGGCCTCCTGCAGGGCCGCAGTTACTGGATCTGTGATTAGGAGCCATGCCTGGTTAAAGGAACAGAATTTGCCTGATCATGTTAAAGCTAAATTGCTAGATGCACCTTTACAGCATGATTCTCTGTTTGGTATTAAGGCAGAAGAGGTTTTAAAGAAAATGGAAGACAAAGCTAAGTCTATGCAAACTGTTAAAGACTTCTTACAAGTGCAGCCACCTAGATTCAGTAGACACTGGCCTACAAAAAATTGGTCCTTTCCCGTGTCAGAGTTCAAAGGGGCAAATCCAGATGCCCTAAGGGTTCCAGATACCAGACGCAAGATTCATACAGGTCAAAGCAGTGGGGTGCTTCTACCTCCAAATCTGGAGGAGATAAAGCGCAACCCTACAGAAAACAATCCCAATGACTTCCCTCTACCTACTCCAAGCACTTATCTTTTGGCAGCACCCATAGGGTGAAAGTTAGCACTTTTTGCTCAAAATTGGCAGTTAATCTACGACAAGTGGGTACTAAGCATAGTATCACAGGGATACAGATTCCATTTCCACACTCTGCCAAAGGCAAATGGTTGGCCATATCTGCCAAAAAATCAATGGGCAGAGTCTCAGAAACAGGTTACGCCCCTCATGGATATGGGGGTCATTCAGCCGGTACCAGAACAGGAAAAAGGACAAGGTTTTTACTCTAGACTGTTCTTGATACCCAGAAAGGACAAGGCCTGGCGGCCAACACTGGACTTATCGATTTTGAACACATACCTGGACATTCCAAAATTCAAAATGCTGACTTTGCAGCAGCTTCTGCCCATGCTGGGCAAGAATGCTTGGCTGGTGACATTGGACCTAAAAGAAGCATACCTGCATGTCCCAGTAAGACAGTCGTGCAGAAGATACCTCAGATTCAAGGCTGGCTTGATGCATTACCAATTCTCTGCACTGCCCTTTGGCTTATCTACTGCGCCCAGGGTCTTTACAAAGTGCCTGTCACCAGTAATTGCATTTTCCAGACAAAAAGGTATACAGATATATCCTTACCTGGACGACTGTCTCATTCAAGCAGAGAACAAGGACATTCTTCGACACCTGGCATTTGTGAAAAGGCTTCTAACATGCCTAGGGTACACAATACATGAAATGAAATCACAACCGTTACCCTCTCAAAAGATAACATTCCTGGGTGCAAGCTTGAATACAACTGCCCAGATGGTTTACCTCACGCCAGACAAGCAAAGGCAACTGACTACTTACTTCAAACTGATGGCAACAAAGACCCAGTTATCTGCAAGACAAATTCTGCAGGCTCTGGGCTTCATGGCATCCTGCATCCTACTTCCATATGCAAGACTGCATATGAGGAAGCTTCAGTGGTACCTGAGAAGTTTATGGAGTCAACATTCTCACAGTCTGGAAGCAATGATTCCCCTCATACCATGCCTACAACAGGAGTTTCTATGGTGGGCGAAGGCATGTCACCAAAACATGGGACGGCCCTTCACTCTCCCCCCTGCCAGCCAAACCTTAACAGATGCATCGGATTATGCCTGGGGGGCCCACATGGCAGGAAGATGCATTCAGGGCATTTGGACCCCAAAGCAAATGCATCTGCATATCAACCAGAAGGAGATGATAGCTGTTCAAAATGCCCTAACAGCCTTCAAGGGCTAACTTCATCCTGGACAACTAATAAAGACGGACAACACCACAGTCATGTGGTATATAAACAAGCAAGGAGGCACACACTCATACCCCCTTTGCAGATTAGCCATGGCACTGTGGGGGACAGCTTTGACCTACCAAATACATCTTCAAGCTCAATTCCTGCCAGGAAAACAAAATACACTGGCAGATGATTTAAGCAGAAACCTCATGGATCCTCACGAGTGGAAACTAAATCCACTAGTCTTCAGCATGATAACAGTGAAATGGGGGAGCCCAGACATAGATCTATTTTCCTCTCCTCAAAATTATCAATTGAAAAGATTCTGCACAAGGACTTATCACAGACAAGCATGGAAAGTGGACGCCCTATCCTTCAGTGGAAAGTGGATGCCTTATCCTTCAGTTGGGAAAACCTATCCGTTTATGCCTTTCCTCCTCTGCCTCTTCTCCCCAAGGTCCTCCTAAAAGTCAGACAAGAGAAACCAAAGATGATACTAATTGCCCCGGACTGGCCCCGTCAGTACTGGTACCCAATCCTAAGGAACTTGTCTCAATACACAGCTTGGACCTTACCTCAAAGACCTCAAATACTGTCCCAGCAAAACAATCAGATCCTGCACAATCAACTACAGACATTGAACCTGGCAGCATGGCTGATCGTATAGTTATACAAACAACACCTCTCAGTAAAGCTGTGATGGATGTCATTTTGGAAGCCAGAAGGCCTAGTACTAGAAAATCTTATGCTGACAAATGGAGGAGATTCTGTGCTTGGAATCAAGCACAAGGAACGGATACAGCAGAACCAAATATTCCTCAGATATTACAATACTTAACTGAGATGCTTGACAAAGGCCCGTCTTTCTCATCAATCAAAATCCATGCCTCTGCCATTTCGGCTCATTACAGTACAGAGCCACCAATCTTTTCTTATCCTTTACTAAAGCAGTATGTTGAGGAGCCAAAAATTTAAGGCCTCCTAGAAGATCACCATTGCCTGCATGGGACCTCAATTATGTGTTGGAAAAGCTCATCCTGCCACCATTTGAACTAACTGCTTCCACTGATTTAAAGTTCTTGTCATGGAAAACAGCTCTGCTACTAGCAATTACTTCAGCAAGAAGAGTTTCAGAGCTACACGCCCTCATGGCTGTATAGCCTTTTATCATATTTTACCCAGACAGGGTGTCTCTGAAAACAAATCCTACTTTTATGCCTAAGGTGGTTTCCAGTGTGGCTCTTAACCAAACAATTCACCTGCCAACTTTTTATCCAAATCCGCAGAACAAGGGGGAGAGAATTCTGCATTCCTTGGACGTACACAGACAGCTAAGATTCTACTTGTGCAGGACTAAAGCTCTAAGAAAAACCAAGCAATTACTAGTATGTGCTGCAGGATCAGAAGGAAAGGCTATTTCAAAGCAGACCATTTCAAAGTGGATAAGCCACTGCATCCGTTTCTGCTACTTACACCATGTTAAACCTGTGCCCAAGGGTATTAGGTCTCATTCCACCAGAGCTGCAGCTACTTCAGCAGCCTTTCTGAGGAGTACCAACCAAAGACATTCTAGAGGCTGCTACTTGGAGTTCTGTTCACACCTTTACAAAGCATTATCATCTGCCTCTCTAAGTCCAGGGCAGGCTTTGCCACTGCAGTGCTGCAGGGCCTTATAGCCGCACCTGATGCTGTTTAGCTCCAGCCTCCCAACCATAGCTTTGAGATTCTACCCAAATGTAATGACTGCAACAGTGAAACACGAAGAACATATGATTAAAGGGAAAACAATTTCTAGGACTTATAAAATTGTAATGAGTGCAAAACATCAGAATTCTGTATTATTTTCAAACTATTGGCAAACAAAAAATCAATCACTGACTGAAGAAAATAAGAAACTAGCCATTGAAAATACAAATTCATTCATTTCAAGAAGCTGTTATATACACAAATTATGGTAAATAATCTATATTATACCTTATCTAAATTAAATAAATTCAATCCTAACTTTTCACCTATATATCCCCATTGTCCGGATCAAACAGCTGATATTTTACATGTCATGTGGAACTGTACTAAGATACACAACTTATGGTGTTCCTTGAGAGTAAGATTAGAGAAGATGGGATATGAAAAATCAACCCTTACTTGGGAGACAGCTATATTGTACATTAATATCAATCCACTCCCAAAAATATTAAAACATGTTTTTATTATGATGTCTGCCCTTATTAAATTATTTTATTACAAAGAATTGGAATGTCATGTCACCAGTTACATGGGAAAATTTTAGCAATCTTACTATCAAATATATCTCATCTCGCAAATTAATTTATTCAAAAACAAAAAACAAACGCTATTACCAAAAATATTGGGGTTACTTGCTAGATATAATTCTAGACAAAATTTGCCTACAAATTGTCATGAAAAGCTAACCTTTTAATAAGAAATGAATGTAGTATAACCAGTCTTTCTTGCATCTTCTCCCTTTTCTTAGTGTATGTGTAACTAGATATTTTCCCTAAACATACAAATGGTTAAATTTCTGTTCGGAACGAGATTGTCTGTTTTCTTTAGATAGGTATTTGTATTGTTTATTTGTGTTTTTGAGTTACCGTATTGTTTGAAAAAAGAAAATTGAAATGAGATTTTGGGAAGAAAAAAGAAACACGAAGAACATAGTACAGTTGTGTATACTTACCATAAATGTAGATGTTTGAGTGTATTCACTGTTACCGTCCAGGTTACCCTCCCGCCATCCCCCTGTCATTCTGGAGTTTCTTTCCTTCTCTTTCTTCTACAACCTGTGTGGTGTATTTGCTTGTAGATGAAGGTGAAGTTTATATTGTTGCATGCATATATAGATAGATATATATTTGCTACCTTTCTGGGGGCTAAAGAAAATGGCGTTGGCTGCATGTTTTATACCCCTGACGACCTGACGTTGTGGAAGGGAAGTCAGCAACCGATGCAGGACCCAAGACTTTGGAATTCAGGCCGACTGAGGGCAACTTGCCAGCAGATTACCCAAATGTAATGACTGCAACAGTGAATACACTTGAACATCTACATTTATGGTAAGTGTACACAACTGTACTTTTCTTCTGATGACCAGGATTTGCCCTTATCTACCTATGAGGATTGTGATGCAGAGGACTCCCATCCCTCTGCTTCCCCTCCAGAAGATTTCTCTTTTGGTGAAACTTTGCATGCTCTTAGGGAGCATTTCCGCTGGGAAAGCCAGGATTACTCTGACTCCAAAAAGAAGCTTAGGGAATTTTTACTCCTACCTCAACACAGGCCTTTAGCTACCCCTCCTGTACTGGACATTGTAGATGATGCCCTCTTGGAATCTAGCCAGGCCCTAGACACTTTACCTCCGGCTCCCAGGAAACCTGACAGATATTAGAGTACCTGACTCTCACAAGTTCCTCTTTAAGAATCCTACAGCGTATCCAGAGACCATTTCACAGAGACCCAAAGACATTAAGGCTACTACTGCTAAAAACCCTACCCCCTCTGATAGAGATTCCAGGGCTGTGGACAGATTGGGTAAGAAGGTATATACTTCTACTTTGGCTATTAGGACCTTAAACTGCCAGTTTCATATGTTAAAGTATCAGCAGCATATTATTGGATTACTTAAACAGAAAATGTTGATTCCTGGCTGTGCTGAAAATAAAGAATTACAGGATTTAATGCATTCTGCTGAACAAGTTGGTAGACATACTTTGCAATGTGGTTTTGATTCATTAGAGACGTCTTGCAGGGCTGCTGTCACTGGGTCACAGGCCTAAGCAGTGGGGGCTCCCACTTCCAAAGCTGGAAGTAGTAAGACACCCCCCTATGGTAAACTATTACAATGACTTCCTTCCAAGCCCTGCTCAACTGACTGTTCCTTTAGGGGGAAAGATCGCCCTGCATGCAAAAAACTGGGAACCCATTACCCCGACAAATGGGTTTTAAATATAGTTTCTCAAGGATACAGATTCCACTTCCTCTCCTTACCAACCCCAAACGGTTGGCCAGACCTACACCCAAATCAGTGGGCAGAGGCTCAAAAGCAAGTTCTTTCTACAAGTATCAGGGCTATTCAACCTGTCCCAGAAGAGGAATGGGGGCAAGGCTTTTCCTGGTACGCAGAAAAGACAATTCCTGGCATCCTGTCCTGGACCTGTCTATCCTAAACACCTTTTTGGTAATCCCAAAATTCAAAATGCTAACTCTTCATCAGCTGCTTCCCATGCTAGGCAAAAATGCCTGGTTGGCAACATTGGATTTAAAGGAAGCTTACCTGCACATCTCAATTAGGGAATCTTGCAGAAAATACCTACGCTTCAGAGCAGGCTACATGGACTATCAGTTCTCTGCACTGCCCACATTCAAGCTTGGAAAGTGGATGCCCAGTCCTCCACCTGGAAAAACCTGTCAGTTTATGCTTTTCCCCCCTCTGCCTCTCCTCTCCAAAGTTCTACTAAAGATCAAACAGGACAAATTAAGGACAATACTCGTTGCACCAGACTGGCCACACCAACACTGGTACCCCCTCTTGCACAGTGTCACTGCTGGAACCATGGCACCTGCCTGAGACCCCTTCCCTGCTGTGTCCCAGCAGGAGGGCCAGATTCTGCACCTACAGCTTCAAACTCTGAACCTTTCAGCCTGGCTAATTACCTGAGCTCTCCATTACCATCCCTCAGTAAGCAAGTGATGGATGTCATTCTGGAGGCAAGGAGGCCTAGTACTAGAAAATCCTATGCTGAAAAATGAAAAAGATTCTGTTCTTGGAGCCAAACTCAGGGGATGGGCCCAACAGTGCCCAATATACCGCATATTCATCAATACTTAACTGAGATGCTTCACAAGGGCCTTTCCTTCTCTTCCATTAAAATTCATGCCTCAGCCATTTCAGCACATTATAATATGGAGCCACCCCTCTTCTCTCATCCACTGCTGAAGCAATTCCTTAGAGGGACCAAAAACTTAAGACCACCCAGGAGAGCCCGCCTGGGACCTTAACTTTGTACTGGAAAAGCTCACTCTACCTCCCTTTTAGCGAGCTGCAACTGCAGAGTTGAAATTCCTTTCTTGGAAAACAGCCTTCCTTCTAGCCATCACTTCAGCAAGAAGGGTGTCTGAACTACAGGCCCTCATGGCAGTGGAGCCTTTCATCATCTTTCATGCGGACAGGGTGTCCCTCAGGACCAATCCTTCCTTTATGCCCAAGGTGGTATCCAGTGTGGCCCTTAATCATTCGATTCATTTGCCAACCTTCTTTTCTAATCCACGGAACAAAGGGGAACGAATAGTGCACTCCTTGGACCTGCACAGACAACTTAGATTTTACGTGGACAGAACTAAGCCTCTCAGGAAGTCTGAACAGCTGCTGGTTGCATTTGCTGCAGTGGACAGCTGCTGGTTGCATTTGCTGCAGTGGCAGAGGGGAAGGCCATTTAAAAGCAAGCCATTTCTAAGTGGATAGGCCATTGCATTCATTTCTGCTATAAGCACCATGGAAAACCTACCCCACAAGGGGATAAGACCCCATTCCACCAGGGCTGCATCCTCTTCTACAGCCTTTCTCAGAGGTGTTACTACCAGGGACATCCTAGAAGCTGCTACCTGGAGTTTGTACATACCTTCACCAAGCATTACCACTTGCCAATTTTTTTCTAAATCCAGAGCTGGTTTTGCCACTGCAGTCATACAGGGCCTAATAGCTGGTCCTAATGCTGCCTAATTGCCTCCTCCCTTCCTTAGCTTTGGGAATCTACCCAAATGTAATGACTGTAACAGTGAAACACGAACATAGTACAGTTGTGTACACTTACCATAAATGGAGATGTTCGAGGGTATTCACTGTTGCTGTCCTGGTTACCCCCCCCCCTGACTTCTATTGACTACACCTCTCTTCTTGTTTACTATACTTAAAACTTTCTGGTGTATTTGTTTTTTTGTTGGAGGTGTAACCTTGTATATAATTTCTTCTCATTAGGGGGGCACCTGACATCTGGGGCAAGAAAAACTGATGGCGTCTGCTGCATGCTTTATACCCCTGACTACTTGACGTCATGGAAGATGAGACCACAACCGACGCAGGACCCAAGACTTTGATAATCAGGCCGACTGAGGGCTACCTGCAAGCAGATAACCCAAATGTAATGACTGCAGCAGTGAATACACTCTAACATCTACATATATGGTAAGTGTACACAACTGTACTTTTTATGCCTTACCATTTTGCTTTTGTGCTGCTCCCATAATTTTCACCAAATACCTGGCACCGGTGATTGCCCTTTGCAGGACCAAATGTGTCCACAGCTGTTCTTTCCCTAGATAATTACCTAATCCAGGCAGTATATGTTGAACTCCACAGAGCCATAGATGCAGATTGCTTTCAGAAAGGCAGACCTCAACTTAAACATTGAAGTTGCAGTTATGTTTCACTTAGTTACCTTCATGTGAGGCAATCCTGGACTCTGTCCAACAGAAAGCCTTTCTGCCTTAGGAAGAAATTATATCTCAGACTTGCTATTTCAAGTGTATCCACAGTCAATGTCCTTTTAGCCATGGAATCTGACAGACTTCTGGGCCACATGGCGTTGAGTATCCTAGCCAAGTTCCACATGAGAAAACTACAATCCTAAAAAAATTGCTGGGCCCATCATCAGCATTCTTTGGAAACTATTTCCTTCCTCCCAGTGCTTGAAGGAGGACCTGCAGTGGGAAGATGACATCAGAGCCAATGGAGGCATTATTTTCAGGATACAGGAACCTTACCAGGTCCTGACCACAGATGGCTCAGACTTGGCCTAGGGGGTGCATTTAGGTCACTTCAGCGTACAAGGGACATAGAACAGGTGCGTCTGTATTACCTGTTCGAAAGTTTAGGTTAGCGAATACCTAAACCTCTATCTAGTAATATTGAAAAATTAAAACAGTGAACGACCAATTTAACATAGGGAATGAATTCCCTTGGCTGCAAAAAAAAATGTTTTAAACCAAATTGAAGTGGGGGGGGGGGGGTTTCACCCCCCCCCCAACTAAATATGCCAACTCCTAGATCACTCTACAGTGGGGAAAGGGGCAAAATCCACAACGGCAAGGGAATTTTCCCTGCGTTAATTGGCTGTTCGTGTTTTTTTGCTTTCGCTATTACCATATTGACGTTTAGGTATTCGCTAACCTAAATGTTCGATCAGATAGGAGCCTGAACAGGTTTTTCAAAACAGCACATAAACATTAAAGAGATGATGGCACTCATTCTAGCCACAAGGTCCTTCAAAGATGGACTGAACCCAGGGCCCATCAAAATCAGTACCACAGTCATGTAGTGCATCAGCAGATGGAGGGGCACTAGTACAAAACTGGTCATTGAACTTCTGCAGTTATCCCAGCAGCTACAGCTGACACAATTTGCCACCTATATCCTAAGTCAGGAGAACCTGGTAGCAGACTGAGTAGATCCATGTTTGTCCCTAATAAATGGATATTAAGAGACTTTCCAGGACATAGTCCACCAGTGGGGTATGCCAAATGTAGAAATGTTTCTCCTCTACTCAAACAGGCAGCTGAGAAATTTCTCCTTCAGAACTCCCCATAAAGAAGCGTGGAATATGGATGCCTTCGGTTGGACAGGCCTTTTCCTGTATGCCTTCCTTCCACTACCCCTCATCCTCTGGGCACTGCAGAAAGTAGGGGAAGATGAGCCAAACAGGTTTGTATGTTAGTCCTGATCCTTTCTGTGCAATTTTCTGATATGAGGATCTCCATTCTCGAAACCAGAAAACAAATTGCCAGGAAGTCTTGCATTGCTAAGTAGAAAAGCTTTTTGATTTGGTAGAAGATGAAAAGCATACTTCCAAGAAAAGCGTTAGCAGCCGAGGTTCTGGGATACCGGTCACACTTGTACGAAGAGGAATTACCCTGTTTTTTGGTACATACTTTTTGTATGCCTGTCAATGTTTCCCACCTGCTTGCGCTCTCACCCCCCCACATAAAGTAGTTCCTTAGGGGGTCCTGCACCACAGGCCCCCCAGGAAGCATCATGAAACTGCCTGAGACCTAAATTTTATATTAAGAAAATTCACCTTACCACCTCTGTCTTCCTCAAAATGTTCACTTAGAAAAACACATTTTTGCTAGCCTTGACCTCAGCAAGGCATATCTGAGTTATAAGCTCCGTACCTTCCAAGGGCATTCTCTCCCTTAAGATGAATCCTACTTTTACGCCCAAAGTTGCATCGGAAATGTATCTTAACCAGTCTTCTTCCCCAGCCCACAAAACAGAGGGAATCCTGCATTCTGTTGAAGTACACAGGCAACTTGCATGCTACCTTCATAGGGCAGATTTCCCTAACAGGGCAGTTCAACTCATGGTGTCCATTGCAGAGAGCAGGAAGGGCAGACTTGTAGGAAAACAGACCATATCCAAATGGGATAGCCAGTTGCATCTCATTTTGCTCTTCCAACTATGGAAAAAAGTTTCTACTCCTGTTAAAGCTCACTCTGCTGGGGCAAGAGCAGCAATCACAGCCTTCCTAAAGGGAGTCTCAACTGTGTCAATCCTACATGGGGGGGGGGGGGCAGAATCCTCAATATCTGTGAGAAGATCCCAAGTAACCAGATTTAGGTAGCGGCCACCCACCCACAACCATGAGGACCTGGCTATGCAGCAACACACCCAGATTTAGGCCCAAGCTGCCAAAGACCAAAAAAAATGTTGACCTGGTCTAGCCACAACTCCACTATTCTCAGGCCTACCTTACCGGACTCAATACAGGCTTGCTGAGGATCTCGTGGAATTTGTGAGATCCAGTTTGCTGTCCTTTGGAGGGCACCCTGCTCAAGAATCTCTCCTGTGAAAAAGAAAAATGGATAGCTCCCCACAGGAGTCTTCAGAATCCTGACTGATGAACAGGTGGCAAATGTAATCCAGCTTTCTATTGGATCATATGCCAGCTCTGATTCAAAAGGTACTTTTGCCTCATCCTCACCACCTGAGGACCTTGTGAGTATAATCTTCATAAGATTAAGGTCCTTCATTTGGGAAGCTAGGAATATCCCCAGTCCATGAAAATATTCATACAATTGGTTTAATCTTGAGCCCAAACCTTTGTCAATTCCTCCAGTATTGGAAGTGGTGGATGGTATGATTTAGAACGCAACCCTACCCTGCGACTCCCAACCACCTGCCTATCATACTGGTTCTACAGAATGCCCGAGTCCCACAAACACCTGTACAAGACTCCGGTGGCAGACCTTGAAGTGCTGTCATCCATATCTAAGAGCATTGATGACCATTCTTCCAAAAACCCCTTACTATGGTTTGCCAAAAAAGTTAGCTTCAGCTACCTTAGCCATGAGATCCTTAAGCTGCAAGTCTCATAAATACAAAGAGAAACCTCCTGGATCAGATGAAGCAAAAAGAAGAGAAAATGGGAGGATAAGGCTTTCCAGAAAGTTGCTTGATCTGTGCATTGTCATCTTCCTGTAGTTTCTATTCAAGACTTTTCCTAATCCCAACAAAAGTCTGTTCCTAGACGTCAAATCTGGACATGTCCAAACTAAAAATGACATGTTTGCTGTTGCAGTTGTGGTGACTTTTAATGACTTGCACCCTTCCTCCTTGGTGCCCACCAACCTGGATATGAGCACATCTACCTGTGCCACCTTCAGTTCTTTCCATTTATCAATTGCAGGCTCTGGTCAGAAGACATGGTACTAACTGCCCAGGTGGTATATGCCCCTAAAGTTAATGCCCATTGAGAGGAATCCCAAAGCTTCCTATTGAACTACTAGGCAGAAAGTAGGGAGTGCCTTTTGTGAGTAATGGAAGGTGAGAGGATAGGACTGGGATGACTGAGGCAGAAAGCAGAGGGATGGAGGAAGGGGAAACAGTGAAAATAGTCTATCTACAGTTATAACAAGTTCTGCAGAACTCTAATGTAGTCTTCATGTTCGCTGTTGCAGTAGTTGTTACTCTGATTGCCACAGCTTATGGGGCAAGTGGATGGGTGCCCCATAGAAGGCACTTGTTAGTAGTCCTTGTAGGATGGCTGTGGCAAGCCTGGCCCTGGCTTTAAAGGTAATAGCCATGTTGTAATGTTTGAAAATGGGGTGGACCAGATGACCAGGTAATTACTTTCAAGATGGCCAGGATGCTGACTCCGTTAAGGAGGGCCGTAATGACGTCAGTTGCTCTTTTGGAGTGTGCTTTCACCTGCCCTGGTACACTCTGCAACTACTTTCCCTAGTTCATGCAGGAGGCTGATCATTTCATTGGTAATGTGTTACATTTGCAGTTTGACTCTTGTTGTCATTCATTTGAAGAACACCCTGACATTGCTCACAGCATGTGAGATTAAGCTTGATTCATAGTCAAATGTGGAAGATAAAAGTAGGTAGGTCTGATGTTTTATTTAGTCTAGATTTTGATTAGATATTTTTTGAAAGCCAAGTGGTTTGTTTAATTTCTCTTGTATGCATGCTTTTAGTTTTGTTCCACCACTGAATAATTTGATGCAGCAAACTTGTTTGGGACAAAAGATGTGCAAACCCTGTAACTCTTTTCCTTTTGTGTAGTTTATTAATTTTGAGATTTTATTGGCAGGTAAGTTGATGTAGCTGACACTTATTTTGGGTAAATGGTGTAAAATCTCAATTTTGCATGAAGACTGATAATTTGTTTTGTTTTTTTTGTTTGTTTTTTAGCTCTTCAGTAAATGCTGTGGCATGGTCACCCTCTGGCACTTTTGTGGTTAGCGTGGATAGGGGAAGCAAAGCAGTAGTATGGACTGATCTTTGATTTAGGAAGATGAAACTTCAGTGCTTGTGCTGGTTGTAAAGGGACAGAAGGCTCACCTTTGGTCCATATTTTGACTGGGAAACTACATTAGGAGGAATTTATTTCATGTGCTTATTGGATCAGTACGTAATGAGGAGTCCTGACCGAACTAGTGTGATTGAACTGTAAATGATGAAAGGAAGACTGCTATGCCTTTACCTGAATAGTGAAGTTGTGTGGTGCAGAGCCGTCTCTGAACATTTTAATCAGGTTGCATATCAATGAAAGAAATGCCATCACAAATCAAAAGTCTGCTGAACACAGAACTTTGCTATGGGCATTGCCATTGCTGGTACATAGTGCCTTTGCCCATCACGGGTCTGTGTTTAGTGCGGTTTTGTAGGACATTAAGATTCTGTTAAATGAATTGTTTAAGAAGTAGGAGTGTTTGATACCCACATATTGGATGCTCTTATTTTCTGTGGTTTCTGGTACTTGGTGTGAGTACCTCAGTAAGAGTGGTAACCAGACCTTGCCTATAATTGCATTGCTGTGGGCAAGCACAGCACTCACTACCGACAAGTATAATCTGCTTGCTGCTTTGCAAAGACTGCTAAAATGTTTGTATATATTTATATACGCAAGTGTACATATGTATAGTTTTTAATTCGGAGTAGCACAGATGATTGTGTTTTATGGTCTTATGAAGGAAATAAATGCCCCCCCCATTTCAGCACTGTTTCATGACCTGCCCAGACTGGCCTCCACCCCTTAACTACATTTAGTCTTTGGGCACAATAAGTTCTAAACAGTACAGCATGTTCGCCCACTACTCTAAAATAAAAGATACATACATATTCATGTGTTATAACCAGAAATAATCATAGTATATAATCAACAGTAAATTTTGTGCAGTACCTTCCTGGTTTGAGCAGGTGCTCAACTCCCTTGCATGTGAATTGTACTGTCTTTGTCCATTTTTCTGATTGAGAAGTAAGTTTATTTGCATTGTTACTGAAGCCACTCACAATCTCAGGACAATCGGTCTGGCTAACCATCTACAGATGGCTGCTGTACATGGTCCCAGGAAGTTGGTTTCAGCAGTACCATTGGCCATATAATTTTCCTGCAGTTTGATTTTTCAGTTTTAGTATGGAATGAATTTAGTTTATACAGTACCAAATCATCTGTGTGCCATGATATGCTGGTTAACACTCCTCACTTTTCTCATGCACTTTATTCTGTTTATATGGGGATAATACATAAAGATAACCCTGAGTTAACCTTGTAAACCACATTCTGCTGAAAGTTCATGTGTACAGACTATTTTTGAACTGATTGGGAATACAGTTACATTAGCTGGATTTCATCTTTAGAGTGAATAGTTTTGATTTTAAAAGTTTGGAGTATAGGAAGAGTGCACTTTTTGGTCTTTCGTTGTGTTCAGAACTGGTACACTGAAATCTTTGGATATGCCTCAGTTATGTGCACAGAAACTGTTTATCATGGTGCACATCAAGTGGGTACTGTAACTGGTAAGTTTTGTTACTGTTGCTCAATTGTGTACATAAGTGTAATCTGCTATTTTCATAGTGGTTGCAGTTGCTGCACTAATCCACATGGTTGGAGATTGCCTGTAGCTAGACTCGATTAGATGTTCATCTTGGGGGGGGGGGTATGGTTAGGTTGCTTCCTTTAATGTAAACAAGGTACAGGGTTTGGCTTTCCCAAATATTAAATATTTAATCCCCCCCCCCCCCGTGAACCTGATAGCCTGCAGTCCAGTATGTCAGCTGTTCTGAAGCCAGAGATTGAGCATCTAAAACTAAGTACCATATCGTGGAGCTTAATTTTTTGTGCCTTTTTGATTTCTGTTTGTTAAGGCTAATGTTTGTGTAGAGTATGGAAAATAAATCCCCTCACTGGAATATCCACTTTTTTCTTATTTTGCCTGGACCAGGAGCTGGATATGTCCAACTAATCCCAGGTATATTTATTTAACTGCAGGACTATTAAATGTAGGGCTGAGTCCCTCCTGAAGTATTTAGAAAAGGAAAATAAGTGTCAGTGGCCCCCCTGCACATCATCACATCCACTGTTTTTGCTGGTGATATCCCTACAGAAGAAAGAAGCACACGGAAGTCATTAGAAGCCAGATAAAAGCATTTTGTCATACAGTCCACCTTGGCTTGAGATTATCAGAGCGGTGCCTTGACAAGCCCCTTCAAACCAAGTGTGCAGCTTAGGTCTCTTGAGACCCCTGTGGAGGCTAACATGCCATTGGCCTGTTTGCTGTCTAGGTTCAGAGCCAAAGGCAGGTGTTGCCCTCAGACTCCCATTTGAGAGAATTAGAAGGGGATGGCAGAATATGCTGCAACAGAGAGGAGATGTCAAACAGAACCAGGTGCAGGCCATGGCTGCCTGGCTGCAATTTACAGTGGTCCCTACCAGTGACACTTGGGACAGGCCCAAGGCCAGACATAAGACTGCTGTAGGCTTGCCTGAGAAAGGAGCTTCAAGTCCCTTGTGTGTCCACCCAGGCTTTTCCACAGGACCTTGTTAGGTTAACTGCAGATCTGAATTTCTTGATATGGGCAGGTGAGCCCTGGCAAGACCTCTGATCAAGGAATCTCTCCTGCAAATAGAGAGGTCTTTCACCTCTACTGTCCTCTGATTCTTATGACTTTGAAAATGAGCTGGCGTAATGTGGACCAGTTATCTGTAGAGTCATATGCCAACTCTGAGTCAGATGACATGCATTAGCTTCACCACCTGAGGATTTTTCTTTCGGAGAGACCTTATACAAAGTGAGAGAATCTTTCATGTGTGAGGGTCCAGATCATCCTCAGTCCAACAGAGCCTGAGCTTCTCTGCCTTCCTGAGCATAAACATTTGTCTTTCCCTCCAGCCTTGGAGGTAGTGAATTGATGTTATTCAAGACACATTCCTGTAGACTAACTACCAGTGTCTTATAACTAGGAAACCTGACCATTTTTACAGGATCCTGGATTACCACAAAATATATTTTTTAGAAACCCAGTCAAGGTGGTCTCCTCAGTGTCAAAGGCAACCAAAGACAGCACCTCAAAAATTCTTTTGTCCAATGACGAGAATACAACTCTTGTGAGATTTGGTTTAAAAGTTTTTACTTTTGCTACTCTGGTCATGAGAGCTTTAAACGACTGATTTTCATATGTTTAAATTCGAGGACTCCCTCCTGGACCAAATTAAACAGAAAACAGAGGGGAATCCAGGAAAATCTGTACAGAAATAGGAGTTAAAACTTTGCAACACTAGTTCCTAGGTTGTTAAACACACACTACACTGGCTTTAATGCCCTGGAAGTATCAAGCAGGACCTTTGCCTCTGGTTCAGGTAGACACATGCTTGACTTAGAGCAGTCTTCCCCTGATAATGTCGAAGCTAGGATCTTTGCTGCCCCCTTGCACAAGGATTTTCTGTATGGACCCAAAGCTGATTTAGACTGGAGGGAAAGGCGAAGACCCTGCAAACTGTTAAGGACTTTCTGCCTACTAGGTGCAATAGAAGCTACCCTACTAAACTGTGGTCCTTTCCTGCCCCCCCCCCCCATCACTTGCCAAAAGCAGGAAAAATAGAAGCGCTGGCCATCAAAAAAGGTGGCAAGCAGACCATAGAGCAAGGTCTACTGGGCCCCAACCCCAGGGAACCCGGTAGGGAGAAGCTATTGCTCACATAAGCACCTCCCTCTCCCCTCCAATCAAATTCCACTCCAGTTCCCCTGCAAAGCTGAGGGGGGGGGGGCAGATTCCCTTTTCTGCATCAATGACAAACTATCACCAAGGACGATGAGTTCTAGAAATCATCAGAACCAGATACAAAATGCAGTTTGCCTCTGTGTCAATCCCTCCCATCCCAAAAGGGCAGGTTGTGGAAGCACAGGCTCAAATTACTGATTTCTTGGCCAAAGGATCAGTAGACTAGGTCCCACCAAACACGGTAGGCCCCCCAAGAAAGTAAGAAAGGAAAAACTAAAGGGTGGAAGGATGACATAATGGTTAAGGTGTTTACCGTAAAGAGGCAAGGTGCAGGGTTTGATACTCACATGGGGTAACTGGCTAGGCTTCAAATGGCCCAAAAGGGCAGCTAGTCTAGTACTAATCTATGCATCTAAAGTTCCTGATGGTCCCCAAATTCAAAATGCTAACTTTGTAGAAGCTTCTTCCCATCGTCCTGTCAGGGAACATTTGTAGTTGGTCTTAATATTCCTACTTTCACATTCCCATAGCAGAGGAGCACAGGAGATACTTTTGCTTCCCAGTTCTGTGCATTATTTCTTGTTTGCTGCCCCTACTCAAGTATTTGGCTTTAGTAATTGCCTTTCACAGGACCAACGGTGTGCAGATCCACCCCTGTTTGGATGACTGCTCATACAAGCAAGCACAGTGGAAACTGTACCTGTCTGCAAATGACCATAGCATGCCTCTCAGGATTTGGGATGTCTTTTTATTCCCATGTTGCAGTATTCTTACTGTGAGATTTTCTGCCTCAGGTGACCCGAATGTCTGCTCCTATACAAATGCTTAAGCCTGGTTGCTGTTGGTGCGGGGGACGTCGCATGCAGGGCCATGGGCCATAAACCAGTAGCCTTAAGTGTGACGTCTGCACGCACAGACCTCAGAACTTTTCTGCAGTAGTCTAACGTCAGATCGATCACATTGCTCCTCTACTATCAAGATGTCTTGAGCTAAGTACTAGTTGGGGAATGCTTCAAATTTATTATAGCTCGAGCTTGGTTAGCTGTTTTCTTCATAGCTGATGTCTGCTAAAAAGGGTAAATGGCGATGCAGATGTCAAATTCCACATAAGGACGCCCATGACTGTTGCTTATTCTGTGTAGTCCGGGAACACTGCCATATGTCCTGTGCCATTTGCCAATTCTTTGTCCCAAAAACGCTTAAAAGCCATCCAGCCACTCTTAATCTATACTTGAAAAACCAGAAACTTAAAAAGCTAGCGCTTAGGATGGATCCCAAGTCTGCCACCACAAAAAAGGCCAAACTTACACAGCCTACTACCGCCGCCCCTCCATCGTCGGATGCCCCTGCCAGCTGCTGATTTTAGGGGTTGAGGGACGCCCGCTAGAGCAGTCTACTTTGTCGGCTCCCCTTGAAGCCGCTTCTGAAGTACCGGCCAGAATGTCTGTGGAGGTTACTCAGATGTCTGTTTATACCGAAGTCAAGGGGGAACTAGGCTCCACCGGACGGCCGCCCGGGATGCAGGAATCCGAATCCTCTCCTTTAGCTCAGGGCCCCTGTAACTAGGCCTTCTCCTAAAGCAAAAAAAAAAAACCTTTTTCTTCCTCTTCGGAAGGAATCCCTGACTGAAAGTCATTTACTAAGTCTCGATGCAGGCCTTCATGGCCCTTAGGCCCTCAGCCTCCTCGCCCTCCACTATCCCAGTGCTTAGACCTAGGCCTGCTTCAGATACCTCTGTTCTCCCCCCCACTCCTCAGGAAGAGGAGAAAAGTTTTTCATCAGATGAGTCCGTTACTCATGTCAAATAGCCTCTCCTCTGGAATACTATTCCCCAGATGAGGAATCCATCGAAGGGGACACTCCAGACGTTATCACTTTTGGAGAGACCATTACTAAAATTAAAGAATATTTGAAATGGGATATTTCCCAAATGAGTGAAACTTAAAAAAGATACTTTGAGCTGCTGTAAGTTGCATCTCCCTCTCCATCTGCCACCCCCCAGTTATTTCTGCATGCCTAGACACATTTGCTTCTACATCTAAAAATCCAGACTATCAACCACCTGCTCCTACGAGATCTGATCGTTTCTATAAGGTGCCTGATGACTACAAATTTCTGGTGAAACCCTCCTTGGTGCATACCCTGCAGTCATAGCTGTGCAGTCAAGGCTGATCCCATCCCAATCTCTCCTGTCTACTGACAAGAATAGCAAGAACATGGACAGGCTAGTTAAGAAGGTTTATACCTCTTCCACCCTAGCCTTCAGAGCCATTAATTACCAAACCCATATGATAAAGTATGCCCTTGAGTTTTTATCCCAAGCATCTACACTTCTATCCTCACTGCCTGACTCTCACTTTAAGATAGAAGCAATGTGAAAGCTGACCTTGGCATCCCAAGTAGCCAGACACTCCATTAGATGCAGTTGTGATACAGCAGAGGCCTCTGTGCTTCACTGATATGGCTCTGGATGCAACCATTGCTTGAAGATTTTAAATCTGAAATTGTAGATGCTCCACTAGATCACAACCTCATGTTTGGCAAACAGTCTGAACTGTTTTAAGAACCTTCAGAAGAAGAGCAAGCACCTCTTAGTGTCTCCTATACCAAAATACTACAGCAGTTATCCAGCCAAGATTTCCTATGTCCGCAGAACCCCTTCCACTGCTACCCCTTCTTCATCCAGGCATAATAACGGTAACAGAAGGCAAACCTCTCCCATGCCTGCATCTTCTCAGTCTACCCACAGGCAACCCTTTCAGGACAGAAATGGTACCAACAATGTGTGACTGCCTTGCCCATCTCCCCCACTGCCTGCCCCTGTGGAGAACTATCACCTCAGACCGCTGGGTCCTGGCAGTAGTACAAAGGGGATATTTTCTGTCTTGGAACGAAAAGCCCACACCACAGGCATCCCCCCCACCACCAGAAAAAACTTCACATTATCCCTCACATTATACAGGATCTACTGGCTCATGGAACAATAGAACCTGTTTCCTCAGGACAAGAAGGAAAAGGTTTCCCAAGACTATTCGTGGTACCGAAAAAGGATGGACCATGGAGGGCAATCCTGGACTTGTCCTTTCTAAACCTCTTCCTAAAAGTCCTTTCCTTCAGAATCCTATCCCTTCAGATCCTCCTTCCACTACTGCCACCCCAAGCATTTTTGGCCACTCTAGACTTAAAGGAGCCTACCTCCATATCCTATATAGCCTACTCACAGAAAGTGCTTATGTTTTGCTGGGCCCTGTTCTCACTTTCAATTTACTGCCTTGCCCTTTGGTTTGTCCACTGCACCCTAGATCTTCACCAAATGCCTAGCTCCCACCATAGCCCTACTGCAGGACCAAGGGCATTCAGATCTATCCCTACTTTGATGATATACTCATTCTGGCAGAGAAAGAAAGCACCCTAAAAAAATGTGCAGTTTTCCATGTCTCTCCTACAGGGGTTGGGATTTACTCTCAACCACCCCAAATCTTCCTTGCACCAGAGCAGGACAAAATCTTCCTGATATGCAGGATCCGAACAGACCTGATGAAGGCATTCCTCCCTCCAGACAAGGTGCTTTCTAACGGGCCACTTCCAGGATCTTATCTGGACCCGCCAACTGTCAGCAAGACAGTTCATGAGACTTCTGAGTCTTGTGGCAGCCACTGTTGCCATGCTTCCACTAGCCAGGATGCACATGAGTAAGCTACAGTGGTATCTAAAGAATGTATGGTCCCAACACAGCCACCCTCAAGACTTCCAGATCCCCTTCCTACCCTGCCTCAAGTTGGACCTACAGTGGTGGATTCAACAGGTTAAAATGAACGCAAGCCTTCCCTTACTACCACCTACACCAATTCAACATATGCACGCAGATGCCTTGGATCTGGGCTGGGGGGCTACTATGAAGGGCCTCAAGGTGCAAGAACACTGGCATGCACACCTCCTGAAAAAACATCAGTGTAAGGGCGATGACTGCTGCTCATCTAGCCCTAAAAGCCTTCCTCCCCCTTCTACAGCCAGGTCCCCTTCAAATCTTCAGACACCACAGTCATGTGGTACATCAACAAACTGGGACCAAGTTTTACCTCCTCTGCATGCTAGCAATGCAGGTTTTGGACCTAGCCTCACAAAACAACTTACCTCTGCAGGCAGTCTACATCCCATCCCAGGACAGCCATCAAGCAGATGCCCTCAGCAGATCATTCTCTCTCTGCATCAAGAGTGGATGTTGCACAGAGAAGTTTTTCTAGACATTGTCCACCAGTGGGTCACACCTCATAGACTTATTTGCCTCCCACTAGAAGAGACAACTGAGAATTTTGTACGAAGGACCACTTCCCTCTAGCCTGGAGAGTGAATGCGTTCATCTCATGGAAGAGACTATTTCTGTATGCCTTTCCTCATTCAAAAAGGCCTCCTGAAAATCAGGAGGGGCAATCCAAAAATCTTGCTGGTGATTCCCTATTGGCCAAGGCAGCATTGGTTCCCCCTTCTACTATCCCTCGCCTAGGGCGATCACCACAAGTTACCCCACAAGGTGGACCTACTCACACAGCAGTAGGGGAATTCTCATCCACCCTCATCTGGAGATGCTGTGTCTAACACTCTGGGTGATAAACTTTTAATACCCTTCAGACACCACTGCTCTGAGGACGTGCTTTCTGTCCTGATGGAGGCCAGAAAACTTAACACAAGGAGATACTACAGTCTAAAATGGGAAAGATTCTCTAAATGGTGTCTCCAAAGGCATATACAGATCTCTTTCTAGTTGGATGTACCTTTTGCCGTAGCATATGTATGTGAGCTTATCAAGACTGGCCTAAACTTTATCCTGGAAAAACCCACACTGGCCCCATTTGAGCCAGCTAGTTCTGCATCACTACAAATGTGTACATGGAAAACAATCCTGCTGGTAGCTCTCCCTTCAGCCAGAAGGGCATCAGTTACAAGCTCTCATGGAATGCCCCCTACACTATCTTCCACAAAGATAAGATAACCCTCCGCACCAACCCTTCCTTCATGCCCAAAACTGGTCGAGCTATCGTTAAATTATCTCATTCACCTGCCCACCTTCTTTCCTTCTCTACCAATGACAGTGAGCAAATTCTCCATTCTTTGGATGTTCGCAGCAATTAAGGGTTTACTTGGACAAAACTAAGACCGTTAGACAATCTAATCAGCTCTTTGTATTCTTTCACCTCAGGGCCCTGGGCAAGACTGTCTACAAACTATATCCTGTTGGATCAGGAAAACTATTTGCTTCTGCTACTCCTACCATGGCAAGGATTTACTTCAGGGAGTAAGAGCGCACTCTGCTGGGCTGTAACATCCTCCAAGGCCTTCTTCAGGCACCTAGACACCGCCTCCATCCTAGAGGCAGCCACCTGGTCTACTATGCACATATTTGCCAGACACTACAAGTTGGATTATGTATCCAGAGCCAGAGTAGGTTTTGCTAGGGCAATCCTGCAGGGATTTCTGGAATCAGCTACCTCTACCTCCACCCTTCACCTTTCCTAAGCTGTGGTACTCTCCCACAGTAAGAATACTGCGACATGGGAATAGAAGGACATAGAATAGTTTGTGTAAAATCTTACCATAACCATAGATCTCCTTCTCTTCCATGTTGCAATATTCCTTCCCTCCCACCATCCCCCTGCATTCCTTTCGCCTGTCTATGGGGCACCCTAAGGCGCATCCTAGACTATGGTCACACTGGGCAGTCTTTGGCATTTCACCTGTCTGGAGGACATCATTTGACTCTACCTAGTCCGCTGTCCAACTGGGAAGTTCTGAGGCCTGTGCGTGCAGATGTCACATTTAAGGCTCCTGGTTTAGGGTCCTGCATTTTGACATCCCATACAGCAACCAGGCTTAAGCTTTTGTATAGGAGCCAACATTTGGGTTGCCTGAGGAGAATCCCACAGTAAAAATACTGCAACATGTAAGAGAAGAACATCTATGGCTATGATAAGATTTTACGCAACTATTCTTTCACAGTCCTACTCTCCAGCAGCCTAGTGTTCCTAGGGGCTTTGTTGGATACCAGCAAAAGATGGATTTTTTCCCCAGCAGACCAGCCTCTCCATGATGCATTATTTTGAAAAGTTGATTTCAGGAGTCTTTCACAGCCGTTGTGCTCTTCGGAACAGTGGGGCATGTGGCCTCCTGCACCTTTGGTACTTAAGCAAAGTTGCATATGAGGAAAAAAGTGGTATCTGAAAAGTGCAGGGCAGCAGCACCAACACCCCATTTGAATTTCAGAATAACGCTTCCTCTTTCAAAAAAGAACTGTTGTGGATAAATGCCTGCAGACAAACATAGGAGGCCCCTTCACCCTACATCTGGAACAGCAGATCACCACAGATTCTTCAGAGCTGGCTTGTGGGAGCACACACACGTGGACAGCTCCTCCAGAAAGCTGTATCAATTTAAAGGAAATGATGGCAGTTTACAGAAGCCTTGTAGCTTTCAAACAAAAATGGACTCCAGGCATTCTGTTAGTAAAGACAACTCATTGATATGGTATCACTTCAAGCAGGGTTACTCGCCTCTCTACCCCATGTGTAAATTGGGCAGTCAACTTTGGGAGACAGCACAGTGGATGGGACTATACACCCTCCCTGCTTAATACCTCCTGGGAACAGACAGCAGCCTAGCGTACTGCTTAAGCAGGTCAGTGTTTGACCCTCATAAATGAATACTGAAGAAGGCTATCTTTAGAAAACTCAGACAACTGGTATGTGTCGCTGTAAACCTTTGTGCTTCAGACAAAAAGTTTTGCTCAAGGTCCCCAAACCACAGACCCTTGGACAGGTCTGTATCACCATTCTGGTCCAGGTAGTCCTGGTTCTGCATGCTACTCAGTATGGCCAAGTAACCGTTGCTGCTCCCGCTGGAAGTGCATGTACTTAAAAAAAAAAAAAAGGTATCACCATCCTCCCTACCTGACTATTCTCTGCCTTGCAGGATAGATACAATAGTCATTCTCTTCATCCAGCTCTTTAACAAGGATACTTTCATCCTGAGAGGTGATTACCCAGCACCAGGAATCCTACATGGTGCCAGTCCAAGGGGCAGCAACCATCCCTCTTGACCGTTCTTACCTGGCAGAGCTTTTTCTCCAAAGGACTCGTATTCTTTTGATAAGATTCATGCCTCAACCATATCTGCCTGCCAGTTTCCACAGTCCCTTTCTTCACAACTTACTGAAACAATTTAAGGGCATCATCCACTTCATTCTAGGAGGTCCCCTGTGCCATCCTGGGACCTAAATTTTGTGCTTCAAATACTTTGCTTTCATTTGAGCTTGCTGGCACCTCTGTCATCAGATATGCTATGTGAAAACTTGAGTTTTGGTGTCTGTCACTTCAAAAGAATTTGAACCCCTGGTGGTCAGGTAGGGAACTTTCTCAGGTTTTTCATGGCTAGAGTTTCCCTGTGAATAAAACCCCTCCTTTATGCCTAAAGTAGTCACTAAAGTTTCTCTAATCTAGACACTGCATTTACTTTGTATTCCAAACGAGTTTTCACAGCTGATGTCCAGCCAGGGTGCCAAAGCTTAACCTTCTTGGGTTGTACATCCGATGTGTGATGTCTCGCAAGCATGGGAGATGTTATACATAGAGTAGATCCTCAGACTATCTTGCCACCAGCCCGAATGCAGGTCTCACACCCATTGGACTGATCTTCGCATGGTGGTTAGTATCGTAGCTACTTAAGAAAAACGTAAGTGTTCTGTTGGGAGGAATGTTTCTTGTATACATTGTTCTGCTATGTCTGTGTTAATTGTCTGCTAGGAGGGGTAGGTGTGAGTGCAGTAGGCAAATTCCATATGAAGATTCAGTACCCAGTGTCTTTTCTGTCTTGGTGTGGAACACTACTACAAGGCTTGCTCCATTTGTCAGTCCTCTGTGCCAAAGTCTTTGCAGTCTAAATAGAGGAGAGGGGAACAAGAGAATGCTCATCCCATCAAATGAGAACATTCTCACAGACTCACTAAGCAGGTCCATCAAGGACCTTCACAAATGGATCCCAAACATGTCTTTTTGTGATATTCTTCACAGATGGGGAACCTCGCATTTATTTGCCTCCAAGAGCAAGAGGCAACTTCCCTTGTTTTCCACAATAAATCCTAGCCCATCAGCCTGTAAAACGGATGCATTCTCCTTTCAGTGGACAGGGAAGTTTCTTTATGCTTTCCCTCAACCCCCATTAATTCTGAAAATATTACGAAAGGTGCAGAAAAACTAGTCTTATTGCCAACTCCCTTTTGGCCAAGGTAGCATTGGTTATCCATTTCTGAGCCAGGGGCAGTCACAGCAAACTACCACACAATGTTTCTCCTTGCACAGCAGAGCGGGAGGTCAGTGCATCTGAACCGGTCATCCCTAAACCTAAGCCTATGGATGCTAGAGTTCTCATCCTTTTCAAGCACAGTTTTCAGAGAACGTACTTTGGGAAGCAGAGACCCACCACCCAAAAAGTCCTACCTAGCCAAATGGAAGAGATTTTCCTTTTGGTGTCAAAAATAATCAGAACCTCATTAAATCAGATGATGTCCTTCTATTTCCTATGTTGCAGTATACTAGATGTGGGATTTCATGCCCTCAGGTGATTCATACAAAAGCTTCAGCTTGACTGTTGCAGTGTGCATGGGACGTCACATGTAGGGCCATAAACCAGAGCCGTTAAATATAACATCTGCACTCACAATCCTCAGAACTTTTCAGCCACAGACGTTCACATCGTACAATCGCTTCTCCACAGATGTCGCATCCTAAGATAAGCAACCTGTTGGGTTTCTGATTCTTATTTTTGACAATTGTTCTTGCTAACACTTGGTTGTTGTAGCCTTTAGATGATGTCTGGGAAACGGGGAAAGTGCCAGTATGGGCACCAGTACCCCATAAAGGCGCCCATGATGGGTGTGTTTTTTGCCTAGGCCATGAACACTATCACTCCTCCTGTGCAATTTGTCAATCATTTGTGCCCAAGACCTTGTGCAGGCATCTAGCCGTGTTAAACCTCTACCTGGAGAACCAGCATCTTAAGCGGTTAGCCCTTAAGATGGGTCCTACATAGGAGGCAGCACCTGAACCCACGCGCAAGAAGGCCAAGGTTCCTTGGCCTTCTCCTCCTGCTCCGCTTCCCGATGCACCAGGGGTTGAGGCACACTGAGTATACGTCAACTGCAGTGACGTCCCTCGTGGAAGGTGTTTTGCAGCCAACTACTGTCATTTCCACAGAGCTTATCCAGACATCGACCATCTATGTCGAGGGAGAACCAGTTTCGATGGTACCTCTGGCAGGGATCCAGACTTTGGGTTTGTTACTGTCCAAAACTAGGCCTCTCTACTTCCTCCCCGGCCAAAAAGAAGCAAAAAACTAAACATACCTCCACCTCTTCAGAAGTCGCATTGGATTGGCAGGTGTTCACCTCTTCTCTCATGCAGACCTTTATGGAACTCGGGCCTTCCGCCTCAGCCACCACCACCCTGCCTCTTCTGAGCCATAGGCCTGCCTCTGCTGCTTCCTTTCCATCCACAACCCCTCAAGTCAGAGAAGAACATAATTCTTCCTTCTCATCCTCAGAAGAATCCATTTCTTATGTTTCCCAGATTACCTCCCCCCAGAAATATAATTGAGGAATCTGTGGAAGGGGATTCGCACCCCGAGGACATTACTTTTGGTGAGACCATTACCAAGATGGATTACTATAAATGGGATATGTACCAAGTGAAAGACACCCAAAAAAGGTACTTTGAGCTGCTGCAAGTGGAATCACCCTCCCCTCCAGCAGTTCCTCCTGTTTTCTTGGATGCCTTCAGCATGTTCAAAGCCCCTGACTCAGATGTAGCTATGATGCTGCAGAAGCATCCGCCAGGTCTGCAGCATCTGCTTCACTCCTCAGGAGGTACTCATGGCTAAGACTACAGAACCTCCCTAAGATTTTGGGATGCCCCTCTTGACTACAATGTGCTTTTTGGCAAACAATCTGCTGACCTTTTTAAAAAATCTACAAGAAAAAAACAAAAACTCCCAAGATGTCAAGCCCCGGCTGGTGTTGCCCATCCCCAAGTATTATAGAAGCTACCCTGCTAAGGCCATCTTTGTGAGATGTACTCCTCTTCCAGGTCCAGGAGAGAGGCTAGAAGACCCATCCACTCCAGATCCTCTGTTCCACCTCATCAACCCAGACAGCCCTTTCAGGACAGAGGAGGTCCCAATAATGCGTAACTGCCTTGCCCACCTTCCCCACTGTCCTCCCCTTTGGCAATCCATCACTACAGACCAATGGGTCTTTTATTCAAAAAGGGTACTTCCTATCCTGGAAAGAGAAACCACCCAGAAGAGGCATTCCTCTCTTCCCCAAAAAACAGGCCTATCTCATGCCACAAGTTCTGGCAGACCTTTTAAAACTAAGCACCATAGATCCTGTCCCTCCAGGACAGGAAGGGAAAGGGTTTTACTCCCGCCTCTTCCTGGTCCCCAAAAAAAGACTGCCCCTGGAGACCCACCTTAGACCTGCCCTTCCTAAACCTCCATCTTCAGGTACCATCTTTCAACATGCTTTCTCTTCCCACTCTGCTGCCCCTCATTCCAGCCAAGGCTCTCATGACCACCCTGGACCTAAAGGAGGCCTACCTGCACATACCCATCAGGAATTCCCACAGACAATTCCTGCGTTTCATTTCCAATTTACTGCCTTGCCCTTTGCTTTATCCATGACACCCCCCCCCCCAAGTCTTTACAAAGTGTCTGGCTCTAGCCATTGCCTTCTGCAGAATTTGGGGTGTACAGATTTACCCTTATCTGGATGACATCCTGATACTGGCAGAGTCCAGGGATGCTCTATTGAAGCATGTACATTTCACTGTGTCCCTTCTGCAGAACTTAGGATTCACCATCAGTCTCCCCAAATCCTCTTTGATACCAAGTCAGGACAAACTTTTCCTAGGCTGCAGAGTCAGAACAGACACAGTGAAGGCCTTTCTACTACAAGACAAGGTTCTTTCTTTGACTTCCCACTTCCAGGAAGCTCTACTATCCCAAAGGGTGACGGCAAGGCAATTTCTTCGTCTCCTGGGTTTAATGGCAGTGACCATCCCCATGCTACCACTGGCAAGAATGCACATGCGCAGGTTACAGTGGTTCCTGAAGAACATGTGGTCCCAACACCTTCATCCCCTAGAATAGGGCATCCCCCTCCTTCCCTGTCTGAAAACAGAAATCAGTTGGTGAATCCAGCAAGTGCAACTGAATCCAGGGCTCCCACTACAACCACCCACCCCAACCCAATTAATGCATACAGATGCCTCAGATTCAGGTTGGGGAGCAGGAAAAGTGGCATCCCTTTCTTCAGGCCAAACACATGAATATCAGGGAAGTGACATCAGTCTTAGCCCTGAAGACCTTCACCCCCTTCTGGTTCCTGGGGTGCTCCAGATTGTCACAGACGACACTATGGTGATGTGGTGCCTCGACAAGCAGGGAGGAACAAAGGCCTATCAGCTGTGCAGATTATCCCTGCTGATATGGGACATGGCCTCTCGTCTCAACTTAGTGGTTCAAGCGGCCTACATCCCCTCACAGGGCAACTACCAAGCAGATTTCTTAAGCAGGACCTCTTCACCTCAGCACGAATGGATGCCGAGCAGGGAGGTGGTCTTAGACATAGTCCACCAGTGGGGTGCTCCACGAATAGACCTGTTTGCCTCCCCTCCAGAACAGGCAACTGCAGAACTTCTGTTCAAAAACCCACTCCCCTCTAGCTTGGAGAGTGGACACTTTCAGTTTCCAGGGGAAGTTTCTTTATGCCTTCCCCCCATTCCCACTGATTCAGAAAGTCGTCCTGAAAATTCAGAGGGACAAACCAGAAATTTTTAGTGACTTCCTACTGGCCAAGGCAGCACTGGTTCCCCCCTACTTCACAAACTAGTCAAGGGCAATCGCTTCGTTACCCTACAAGGTGGACCTACTGACACAAGTCAAAGGAACTCTCCAACACCCAAATGTACAGATGTTGTCTTTGACTCTGTGGGTGATCAACTTTCAATCCCTTTCAGACACCACTATTCAATGGACATGCTTTCAGTCCTAAGGGAGGCAAGGAAACCTACCACCAGAAAATTTTACCTGGCTGAGTAGGAAAGATTTGCAAACTGATGTCTGAAAAAGGGAAGGGACCCCAGTTCCACTGTAGTTTCCCTGGTTCTAAACTACCTGTGTCAATTGATAGAGTGGTCTTTCTTATTCTGTAAAAGTACACCTCTCTGCTATGTCATCCTGCCCGCCCGCCCCTGGAACCCCCCCTTGCTTGCCAGGCTCGATATAAAGCTCTTCCTTAAAGGGGTCTTGCACATGAGATTACCTAGGAAACGTATCCCCCCGCCTTGGGACATTAACTACATCTTAGAGAAATTAACCCAGCACCCCTTTGAACCAGCTGGGCCTTCTTCCTTACAGATGTGCACATGGAAGACTGTCCTCCTGGTGGCCATCATATCAGTCAGAACTGCAGGCCTTAATGGCCTGTCCCCCCTACACAGTCTTCCACAAAGACAGGGTGTCCCTGCAAACCAACCCCTCCCTTATGCCTAAGGTGATTATGACCTCTCAAGCAATCCATTCATCTACCCACTTTCTTCCCCTCACCCTCTAACAAAGGGGAGAGGATACTGCACTCTCTGGACATACACAGACAACTTAGGTTTTACCTGGACAAGACCAAGCCACCAGGAAGACTAATCAGCTCTGTCTCCTTCCACCCCAGAGTCCTGGGCAAGGCAGTCTCCAAGCAAACCATTGCATGCTGGATCAGGTAAGCTATTTGCTTCTGCTGCTCCCACCATGGAAAGGAACCCCCAGGGGGAATCAAGACCCATTCCAATAGAGCTGTGGCCACCTCATGGGCCTTCATGAAGGGCCTAGACACAGCATCCATTTTGGAAGCAGCCACTTGGGCCACTATCCACACTTTCACAAAGCATTACAAACTGGACTAAGTTTCCAGAGCTAGGACAGGATTTGTCAGGGCAGTCATGCAGGGTCTTGCCGAACCCTCTTCATCTACCACTTTCTCATCTGCATAAGCTGTGGTACGCTCTCACACCTAGAATACTGCAACATAGGAATAGAAGGACATAGAATAGTTGTGTAAAATCTTACCATAACCATAGATGTCCTTCTCTTCCATGTTGCAGTATTCTTTCCCATCTACCTATCCCCCCAGGTCCTATTCCTTACCTGTACTACTTACATTACATTAGGTCCCCAAGTCACACACCTGGAAACAACTGGCATTCCTCCACTGGGCCACCTTCTCTGCTTGCTGGCCTTCAAGTTTAGAGGATTGTGTGTGTAGACGTCACATTTAAGACCCCTGGTTTATGGCCCTACTTGTGATGTCCCACGCACACTGCAACAGCCAAGCTGAAGCTTTTGTATAGGAGCCAACGTACGAGTCACCTGGGGGCATGAAATCCTACACCTAGAATACTGCAACATAGAAGAAAAGGACATCTATGATTATGGTAAGATTTTACACAACTATTCTTTCTTCTTGTCCTAAAGTTCTTGCGTGAGCTCACAAATACAGAGCTGACGTAGTTCCTGCATCAAAGCCCAAGTGTCAGCCATCTGAGTGTCTGCCCCTCAGTCCATCTGAGTGTAGCTACTGTTGCAGTATTCTTCCCCTCTCTCCCTCCCTTCCCCTCTTGTCCCATTAGGTTGGGATGGGTTTTCTCTCTAGATCCAGGTTGTTCCCTCTCTGTTTAGATTAGACTCGAATGGCTTATTCTGTGGAGTTTCTGGGCTTTAGGCCCTTGACTTTAGGAACCTGCTAGTATTCCCTGCTGTTAGGGAAAGTAAGTACTGAAGTCATGTTGGCTGACTCCCTTTATACCTGGATGTCTTGACGTCAGTCAGGCCATCTGCCACCTTGAAGAGGAGGAAATTCTCTAGTAGTCAGGTCAGCCATGGGCTTTCATGGCAGAGAATGTCATCAGTTATGACTGCAGCAGTGAGCACAATCAAACACCTACATTTATCGTAACTGAGGTTTTGGTCCACCCAGGTTTAGACAGAGGCTGGGGTTCCCTTCATCAAGGAATCTCCCAACCAAGCCCTAGTAGCGGATGCCTCAGATCTAGCCTTTGGGGGTCTACACTAACAATGTCAGAGTCTAGGAGCAGTGGGATGTAGCCCAAAGAAATATACAAATCTGAAAGGTATGTTGTTTTTGGAGTAGGCACTTAAGACCCACTTAAGTTTGGAAGAAAGGTGTCTTACAGGTGACATGGGGACAGTACTGCAGTCAACAACTGGGAAGGGGACTAGTTCATACTTCTGCAGGCTGGTTATAACTGGGTAGGTGATAGCACTGCAGTCTCAGGTTATTTTAATGGTAGTCTATATCCTGTCCTTTCTGAATTTAGTAGTAGACCAGTTAAGCAAAGGCAGGTACAAATGAGTGGATTTTATCTGTGAACTAGCAAAAGGTAAAATAGTAAGGTATAGCTGAGATAAACCTGTTTGCAACACAAAGTAACTGACAGCTGTGAAATTCCTTAGAACACCACTACACAAATATTCTTGTCTAATGAATGCTTTCTCCTTCAAATGAAAAGGTCTCTCTTGCATTTTTTTCTAGTGTTCCTTCTCTGTGGACTGACTGATCCATAAGTAGAGGGAAAGGTTGTTTTGATGGGCCCCCTTTTCACCCAGGCAGCACTGACTATCCTTCCTTATAGAAGTGTCCAGGGGTAAACATGCTGCTTGTGCAGGTTGACTTCCTGTCCAGGAGTACTGGAGCCCATGCCCACCCCAACCTGGAGCCCTTTCCCTTAAACTTGGGTGATTGTTTTTCTGCCTTTCAGGCACTGGTTTATTCAGTACGTTCTGTACATGTGTGAGGATGCTAGGAAACCCTTCATTGGGAGATTTTTTACTGTAAATTTAGAAGAGGCTTTCCCTCTGGTGCCTCAAAGAAACCCCATCACAGCAATGCATGTGTGTGGTTTTAATTTGCAGTTGGCCTGTTTTCATTAACTCATTCACTCCGGAGCAGCTCAGAAAAAGCTGCCTGCTTAATTCCACCATAGGACCAGCAGTGCAGCCTGAGCTCATTTTCAGAAAATCCATTTCTAATACCATACAGAAAACAAATGTTCATAACTCTTTAACCATAAGAGCTAGACTAAAAATATAATTGCGAAAGTTGTTCAGCAGACACTGACCTTTCCAACAGTGTAAATGTTGATCGTGCACGTCAAAGTCATTGTTAAATATTGTGAGCATTATTGTGCATATTTTTTACCTCTTTGGAAAAGCAAAGCACAATATATTGGTCAGTGTACCATGTAGACCCATACAATTTGTATTTAATTCATATGAATGTCTGCTTTAAAATGATACCCTAACCATTACTTTGTGATGCTCCTTTATGGAGATATTCACAGACATTTGATGCAGTATTCTCATAATTGATGAAGCATAATATCTCATCACATCTAACAGAAGCTGCATATGTAGAAGTGTCTCTCAATGTCAGCTTCAAAATGATGCATCATTTGTGTCATCACCATGCTCCCTTGCAAAGATATGGGCATAATAAGTACTGAAAATGTATAATTTTCGTAATTCTACAAGACTAAACCTGTGATGTCTGTACATGTGTACACTGCACAGTTTTTACCATGTTGTAAGGAGTAACACTGTCTTCAAAATAAGATATTACTTGGCACACTTGCGTGCTTCCTTGCAAAGTTGTTGCGTCTTTCGGCTTTTCCCAGTTGGGGGTCGCCACAGCGGAACTCCGGTCCGCTAATGATTGGTAGTTGATTTTTACGTGCCGTGTGACCAGCCCTGACACACAACCTTCAACGAAGGTACGCTCATTCATGCATGTCTCCACGCAGAACACGCTCTAGCTGAGAATCGAACCAGACAGCGTCTTACTGTGAGGCGACAATGCTACTGCAGAAAGTTATTTACCAAAATATGAAAAAGATCATAATTTCCATAACCCAAGTCTGAAACTTTGATATATGTACATGTGTACAACATACAGGCACAGTTCTTTTACCATGTTGGAATGATGTATGCTGTGTTCAAAATGAGGTATTACTTAGCACATTCATATGCTCCCTTGCAAAGTTAGTTACCAAAGTATGAAAAAAATCATAATTTCCATAACCTAAGTCTGAAATGAACTTTGATATCTGCACATGTGTACAACATACAGGCACAGTTCTTTACCATGTTGGAACTGTCAATACTGTCTTCAAAATGAGGTATTGGCACAATTGAGATGCTCCCTTGCAAGGTTATTTACCAAAATATGAAAAAAATCATAATTTCCATAACCTGAGTCCTAAAAAACACTGATATCTGTACATGTGTACAGCATTCAGACCCAGATGTTTTGCCATGTAGACATATGTTTGTAAATGTACTCATACCGCTGAATTGGGTACATGTAAACAGAAAAAGCAAGGTAAGGACTGCCACTCCACTAATGAACCCAGGACAGGCATGGGACTTCAGTGGCAGGCAAGGCCATCTGATCTGTCTGATAGCTGTGCTGGCTGCCCACTCAGACAGCTGATACCACTACAGTCTTATGACCTACTGCCGTATCAGCAGTCTACCTTACCTATGCCTCTTCTCTTTACATGTGTCCATTCAGCAATGGACCTAAGGGAGCAAGTTCTGTATTACTAAGCCCTTCCTGACATCTAAACTCTGTACATGCCTGATAAAAGCAGAATAAAAAAAGTATTGCAGGATGGTTACTGACGTATTAGATTGTATGTGGTAGCACTTTCTGAAACAGTTGTTCTTTCTCAGCATCTTCACCAGCTCCTTACCACAGTTATTGCCAAACTCAGAAAAATATATTTTACACACGTTTCATAATAGTTTTACTTGCCATACTGGTCCTACTTGGTCATGGGTGATGTTCATAGTGTTTCACTGTTCAGTCATTACAATTAGGTTATCCTGCTGGCAGGCTACCCGCAGTCTGCCTGAGTTCCAAAGTCTAGGTCCGGCGTCTATTGCTGTCGCCTCCTCCCTGACATCAGTGCGCCAGGGGTATAAAAGATGCAGCCGACGCCATTTTCTTTTGCCGCGTGGTGCCCGAAGCAAAAGCAGTTCGCAAGTGCCGGTCGGCCGACTCCTGAGATTTTCAAATTCGAATTTCAGATCCGAAGTCTTCATTAAAGCTAAGTACCCCATTGGGGAAACTTTTTTCTTGCTCCAGACCGATATCAGAAAAAGTTAATTGCATTTCTTGTGTGAAGCAAATGCCTCATAAGGATTTTCATTCTTACTGTATTCCTTGCCTAGGCCCTGACCACGATGTTGCTAGTTGTCAGTTTTGTGGTAGATTTAACCAACGCACTAAGTGTCTGTACGATTTTGCATTTCATTACTTTGGCAGAAGATTTAATTATATAATGCCGTCGGAACAGCCAACTACCGGAGTTTATAACAAGAAAAAGAAAAGGACAGGCTTCCGAGGTCCAAAACTGACTAGGCTTCTGCTAGGCCTGCCGCCGGTTCGCCAGTTCTCAGTGAGGTGCTTTCGCAGCCCCTGACGCCCACTACCTCAGAGCCACAGGCTGCTTCCGACTCCCACGTGGAGCCGACTAGGCCACTGGAAACTCAAGGTATTGGACATTCAGAAACTATTCCCTCAGGTGGGTCTGGAGCCACTGAGCAGGCATTGGCTTCTGAGGGTGTTTTCAGGCCTACACAGTTATATGTGAAACCAACTTCAGCTTCAAAGGCAAAGACTAAAGCCGCTCTAAAGACAAAGAAACAAGTACAGCATTCTCCTGGACAGGCCTCCATGCCTAAAAAACAGATGCTTAAAATGGCCGAAGACCTAATTACTTTGATCAGGGGTTCCCATTCCCCTCCTGATAAGAAGCCTAGGCAAGAGATAGAATATGAATCTTCAAATCAGGTTTCCATTTCCTCTGATTCCTCTTCTGAACAGGAATATTCTCTTCCTCCCTATGAGGATTCTGATGCTGAAGAATCTATCCATTCAGCCTCTCCTCCTGAGGATTATTCTTTTGGGGAGACCCTGCATACTATGAGGGAGCATTTCCACTGGGAGAGCCAAGATTACTCAGCATCCAAGAAAAGGCTCCGAGACTTCCTTTTATTACCTCAGCACAGGCCCCTTGCTATTCCTCCTGTTCTAGACATTGTAGATGATGTATTTTCAGAGTCCGGTCTGTCTCCTGACTCTACCACCAGCTCCTTTTAAGCCAGACAGATACTACAGGGTTCCTGATTCACATACATTTCTTTATAAAAACCCTGCTGCTGACCCAGAAATTATCTCTCAGGGTCCCAAAGGGGTCAAGGCTTCCACTGCAAAAAACCCTATCCCCTCTGATAGGGATTCAAGGGTCCTGGACAGATGGGGGAAAAGATTTATACTTTAAATTGTCAGTTTCATATGCTTAAAATATAAGCAATATCTTATGTCACTGCTTAAACAGAAAATGTTGACAAATTCAGAATGTGCAGAAAACCAAGAAATGCAGTATTTACTGCATGCAGCTGAACAAGTGGGAAAGCATACTTTGCAATGTGGTTTTGATTCTCTAGAGGCCTCCTGCAGGGCCGCTGTTACAGGTTCTGTCATTAGGAGGCATGCTTGGTTAAAAGAACAGAATCTGCCCGATCATGTTAAAGCAGAACTATTAGATGCTCCATCACAGCATGATACCTTGTTTGGTGTTAAAGCAGAAGAGGTGTTGAAGAAAATGGAGGAAAAAGCTAAATCCATGCAAACAGTCAAGGATTTCTTACAGGTATAGCCTCCCAGATTTAGCAGGAACTGGCCTACAAAGAATTGGTCCTTTCCAGTGTCTGACAGGCCACAAAGAGGCAGCTACAGTCGCCCCAGAGGCAGATCAGAGCCCCAAGGCTCATACAGGCCTAAACAATGGGGTGCTTCTACCTCCAAAAGTGGAGAGGAAAAATCACAACCATACAGGAAACAGTCTCAATGACTTTCCCCTGCCAGCACCAAGCACTTATCTTCTGGCAGCTCCTTTGGGGGGAAAACTAGCACTTTTTTCACAAAATTGGCACATGATCACCCAGGACAAATGGGTCTTAAATATCGTATCACAAGGCTACAGGTTCCACTTTCACACCCTGCCAAGGCCAAACGGTATGCCAGACCTGCCACGCAATCAATGGGCAGAGGCACAAAACAAGTTTCATCCCTCATGGACATGAGGGCCATTCAACAAGTACCACAGCAAGAGCAGGGACTAGGATTTTACTCAAGGCTATTCTTGGTGCCGAGAAAGAACAAAGCCTGGAGACCAATACTGGACCTGTCTATCTTAAACACATTCCTGGATATTCCAAAATTCAAAATGTTAATTCTGCAGCAGCTTCTGCCCATGCTGGGCAAGAAGGCTTGGCTTGTGACTTTAGACTTGAAGCATACCTGCATGTCCCAATCAGACAACCATGCAGAAGATACCTCAGATTTATAGCTGGCTCAATGCACTACCAATTCTCTGCACTGCCCTTTGGCTTATCTACTGTGCCCAGGGTCTTCACAAAATGCCTAGCACCAGTAATTGCTTTTTGCAGACAAAGGGGAATACAAATCTATCCTTACTTGGACGACTGTCTTATTCAAGCAAAGAACAAGGACATTCTACTACAGCATCTGGCATTTGTAAGAAGATTGCCAACAGGTCTAGGGTACACAGTAAACGAAAAGAAATCAAAACTCATACCCTCTCAAGAGATGCAATTCCTGGGTGCAAGCTTAAATACAACTACCCAGATGGCTTATTTCACGCCAGACAAACACAGACAACTGACTACTTATTTCAAAATGTTGGCAACAAAGACCCAGTTATCTGCAAGAAAAATTCTGCAGGCTTTGTGCTTCATGGCGTCCTGCATTCTGCTAATTCCATATGCAAGACTGCATATGAGGAAACTTCAATTGTATGTAATAAGTGGTTGTACTCAACATTGCCACAGCCTGGAAACACTAATTACCCTCATTCCCTGCCTGCAACAGGAGTTTCGATGGTGGGCAAAGGCCTGTCACCACAACACGGGACAGCCATTCACCTTACCCACAGCCAGGCAAGCATTGACAACAGATGCATCAAATTATGCCTGGGGGGCCCATATGGCAGGAAGATGTATTCAGGGCACATGGTCCGCAAGTCAAATGCATCTACATATCAATCAAAAAGAGATGCTAGCTGTTCAAAAATGCCCTGACAGCCTTCAAGGATCTACTTCATCCAGGACAACTACTGATGAAGACGGACAATACTACAGTCATGTGGTACATAAACAAGCAGGGAGGCACACATTCCTACCCCCTCTGCAGACTAGCCATGAACTTGTGGGACACAGCATTGACTTACCAAGTACATCTGCAAGCACAATTCCTGCCAGGAAGGATAAATACTCTGGCAGACGAACTAAGCAGAGACCTAATGGATCCCCACGAGTGGAAATTGGATCCACAAGTCTTCAGCATGATAACAAGGAACTGGGGATGCCCGGACATAGACCTATTTGCCTCCCCTCACACCTGCCAACTACAGAGATTCTGCACAAGGACTTATCACAAACAGGCATGGAAAGTGGATACTCTATCTTTCAGCTGGAAAAACTTAACAGTATATGCCTTTCAGCTGGAAAAACTTAACAGTATATGCCTTTCCTCCTCTGCCTCTCTTCCCCAAGGTACTCCTCAAGGTCAGACAAGAGAAGCCAAAAATGGTACTGATTGCCCCAGACTGGCCCCACCAGCACTGGTACCCAATCCTAAAGAGCTTGTCTCAATGCCCAGCTTGGACATTACCTCAAATTCCTCATTTATTGACCCAAGACAGATACTGCACAGCCAACTCAGGACCTTAAACCTGGCAGCATGGCGGATAATGTAGCCATTCAAGACACGCCTCTCTCTAAAGCAGTGATGGATGTTATTTTGGAGGCCAGGAGGCCTAGCACCAGAAAATCTTATGCAGAAAAATGGTAGAGATTCTGTGTTTGGAACCAGGCACAAGGTATTGACACAATTGTTCCAAATATTCCTCAGATTTTGCAATACTTAACTGAGATGCTGGATAAAGGCCTTTCCTTTTCATCAATTAAAATTCATGCCTCTGCCATTTCAGCTCATTACAATACAGAACCACCTATTTTTTTCTCATCCATTACTAAGGCAGTACCTCAGAGGGGCCAAAAACACAAGACTTTCAAGGAGAGCACCAATACTTGCATGGGACCTCAACTATGTCTTGGAAAAAAACTCGCACTGCCTCCGTTTGAGCCAGCTGATATAAAATTCTTATCCTGGAAAACTGCTGTGCCTCCTAACAATAACCTCCGCTAGACGAGTCTCAGAGTTACAGGCACTCTTAGCTGTGGAACCTTTTATCATTTTCCATCCTGACAGGGTTTCTCTGAGGACAAACCCTACATTTATACCTAAGGTAGTGTCCAGTATGGCCCTTAACCAAACAATTCATTTACCTACCTTTTATCCAAACCCACAGAATAAGGGTGAGAGACTTCTGCATTCTTTGGACATTCACAGGCAGCTACGCTTCTGCTTGGACAGAACCAAAGCTTTCAGAAAGACTGAACAACTTCTAGTGGCATATGCTGCAGGATCACAAGGACAGCCCATCTCAAAGCAGACTATTTCAAAGTGGATAGGCCACTGCATTCTTTTCTGCTATTCACAGCATGGCAAATCAGTGCCTAAGGGCATTGGGCCACATTCAACCAGAGCAGCAGCCACTTCAGCAGCCTTTCTCAGAGGAGTACCAACCAAAGACATCTTAGAGGCTGCAACTTGGGAGTTCAGTGCACACTTTTTGCAAAGCACCTTCACTTGCCCCTCTACTCTAAATCCAGGGCAGGCTTTGCCACTGCAGTTCTGCAGGGCCTCATAGCCTCTCCTAATCCTATTTAGCACCAGCCTCCCAACCTTAGCTTTGGGATTCAACCCAATTGTAATGACTGCAACAGTGAAACACTATGAACACAGTGCAGTTGTGTACCTACCACAAATGTAGATGTTCAAGTGTATTCACTGTTGCAGTCCAGGTTACCCTCCCTCCATCCCCCTTTTCCTTTGCTGGGACTTATCTGTACTTCTCTATTCTATACAACTTATGGGGTGTATTTGCTTGTAGATGAAGGAAAAGTTGTTTTTTGTGTATGCATGCTTATTGACATAATTTAGCCTACCATTTTAGGGGCACCTGACATCTGGGGCAAGAAACTGTAGAAAATGGCATCAGCTGAATCTTTTATACCCCTGGCGCACTGATGTCAGGGAGGAGGCAACCGCAACCGACGCCAGACCTAGACTTTGGAACTCAGGCCGACTGCGGGTAGCCTGCCAGCAGGATAACCCAATTGTAATGACTGCAACAGTGAATACACTCGAACATCTACATTTATGGTAGGTACACAACTGTACTTTTTTCCATTCTTCTTACAAGCTGCATGTTACCAATCCTGCATAGCTGCCCTAACGCCATTGTGGAGGTCAGTCAAGAACAATGCAATTCCCTCCTCAGGTGAATGCCATCCCTTCTGAACAGGTGACCATCTTCTGCAGTGATGCTGTCATTGCAGATTCTAGATCCACCAACCCTGTGCATCAAGCCATGCATAAACCCATTCTGTAAGTGTCTGGCCATGTGTGCTGCCTGTTTGTTTGCTGTTTTCCATGTCTTTTGAGGAATTATGTCAGACCACACAAAATGACAACATGGCCGCCACGACTGCAGGTGTTCAAAAATTGCTCTGATTTGAAACCGTATCCTTCTGAGTAGTTGACTGATCACATCATTCCCTCCAATGTGCAGTGCAAGGATGTCGGACTCTGGGTTAGATGGAACACTTCTCTTCTAACAACTGCAGTACTCTGTTCCAATGCATACCTCTTCTTGCAATCCAGTATACCTTCACACTGAATGTGGGGAAGATGTTCATCGTGCATCCAGCTGCAGTACTCACAGATGGGTTCTCTGCCGTCAGGCGGGTCCTCGGTCGGCCAAATTCCAAAGTCTAGGTCCGGCGTCGGTTGCTGTCGCCTTCTTTCCTGACATCAGTGCGACAGGGGTATACAAGACACAGCCAACGACATTTTCTTCAATCTTTTTTGCCGCGCGGTGCCCGAAGCAGAAGCAGTTCGCAAGTGCCGGTCGGCCAGCTCCTGAAATTACGAAAATTTGGAAACTGAAGTCTTCTTTAAAGCTAAGTACCCCGTTGGGGAAACTTTTCTTGCCTCAGACCGATGTCAGACAAAGTTAACAATTGTATTTCTTGTGGAAAGCAAATACCGCATAAGGATTTCCATTCCCTCTGCATACCTTGTTTAGGCCCAGACCACGACGTCTCGGGCTGTCGCTTTTACGCTACTTTCAATAAACGCACTATTAAGCATCGGGCGGAGTTCGCCCAGCACTTTTTTGGTAAAGCTTTTGATTATAAAATGTCGGAGACTCCGACTACCGTTTTGTCCAAAGAACGCAAAGACAAAGACCGACACGCGAGGTCCGTGGTCTCCACCGACACCACGCCAAAACCGGCTACACGTGGTCCGGTTCTCAGCGAGGCACCTACGCCGCCCCTAACTACCAACGACACTTCTCTAGCGGTGTCTTCTGTAACCGAGACCGCAGGTGCTTCGGCCCATACCCATAATACAGTTACCGAAGCCACTGTGAGTGTTGAGCCTCCTAATGTGGACAGGTCCACTTCCACCCATGGTGTCTTTAGACCCTCATCTTCCTTTTCCATAAAGGCATTTACTAAGTCCAAATCAGCCATGCATCCCAAGAGGCCTGTTGCACAGGGCCCATCTCCAGGCCCTATGCCTAAAAAGCAGATGCTAAAAATGGCTGAGGATTTAATTACTCTTATCAGGAGTTCCCAACCCCCCCCCCCGGACAAGAGACCCAGAGTGGAGGAAGATTCTCCCTCTTCTGACCAGGGCTCCATTATTTCAGAACATTCTGATGTAGAGGAACACTCGTACTCCCCTTTTAAAGATTCTGATGCAGAGCAGTCCATTTCTTCTGTATCTCCCCCAGAGGATTTTTCTTTTGGTGAAACCTTGCATACCTTGAGGGAACACTTCCATTGGGAAGGCCAAGACTTTTTTGATTCCAAGAAAAGCCTTAGGGAATTCCTTTTGCTACCTCAGCACAGACCTCTGGCGATACCTCCTGTCTTGGACATACTTGATGTTTATTCAGAGGCTTGCCTTAATCCGGATTCCCTGCCTCCTGCCCCAGTCAAGCCTGATAGGTACTACAGAGTTCCTAACTCTCATCAATTTCTTTACAAAAGCCATAATGCTGACCCTGAAACCATTTCTCAAGGCCCCAAGGGAATGAAGGCCTCTACTGCTAAGAATCCACTACCTTCCGAAAGAGTCTAGATCCTTAGAAAGGTGGGGGAAAAAGGTATATACCTCGGCGACCCTAGCCATGTGAGGGCCTTAAATTGTCAGTTCCATATGCTTAAATATCAGCAGTTTCTGTTATCACAATTAAGGAATAAAATGTCACAACCTGAACAACCATATTTGAAGGAGTTGCAGGATATGATGCATAGTGCAGAACAAGTGGGTAAACACACCTTACAAATGTGGCTATGATGCTCTAGAGGCCTCACGTAGAGCTGCTGTTACAGGATCAGTCATTCGTAGACATGCCTGGCTTAGGGAACAAACCTTGCCTGATCATGTTAAAGCTAAACTACTAGATGCTCCTTTACAAAAGGATGTATTATTTGGTACTAATGCTGAGGAGATACTATGGAAAATGGAAGAAAAAGCTAAATCTATGCAAACTGTCAAAGCTTTTCTACAGGTTCAACCACCATGTTTTAGCAGAAATTGGCCTTCAAAAAACTGGTCCTTTCCAGCCACGGACAAACCCCAAAGAGGTAGAAACAGGCGCACAAGGGGCAGAGGGCAATCTCAAGGATCATATAGAGGCAGGCAATGGCAAACTCCAGCACCAAGAGGTGGCGAAGAAGTGCACAACAATACAGGAAACAAAACCAATGACTTTCCCCTTCTCATGCCAAGCAAGTCTCAGCTGGCAGCACCCTTGGGAGGAAAGCTGGCATTATTTACAAGAAATTGGCATATCACAACAGACAAATGGATCCTGGACATCATAAACAGAGGCTACAGATTTCATTTTCACACTCTTCCAAAAATGAGAGGCATGCAGAACCTGCCACACAATCAAAGGGCAGAGGCTCAAATACAAATTTCAAAGCTCATGGACATGAAAGCTATTCAAGAGGTACCTACTCACGAACAAGGTCAAGGTCTTTATTCCAGACTGTTCCTGGTACCAAGGAAAGGAACTGACTGGAGACCCATTTTGGACTTATCCATCCTAAACACATTTCTACTCGTACCAAAATTCAAGATGCTCACCTTACAGCAGCTTCTTCCCATGCTAGGCAAGGAGTTTTGGCTGGTAACATTGGACCTCAAGGAGGCATACCTGCATGTCCCAATCAGACAAAGCTGCAGAAGATACCTCAGATTTCTTGCAGGTTCAATCCACTATCAATTCTCTGCATTGCCCTTTGGCTTATCTACTGCGCCCAGAGTATTCACAAAATGCCTGGCATCAGTAATTGCCTACTGCAGACTTCAAGGGATGCAAATTTACCCTTATTTGGACGATTGCCTGATCCAAGCGGACAGCAAACACATACTTCTGGAACATCTGGCTTATGTAACACGGTTATTGAATTCTCTGGGATACACAGTCAACAAAGAGAAATCCAGGCTAACACCATCTCAGAAAATAACTTTCCTGGGTGTCAACTTGGACACAAACACTCAGATGGCCTATCTTACACCAGAAAAACAGGGGCAACTAACTCAGTACTTCAAAATACTAGCAAATTGTACCAGGCTAACTGCAAGGAAAATCCTGCAGGCTCTGGGCTTCATGGCATCTTGCATTCTTCCAATCCCATGTGCAAAGTTGCATATGAGGAAACTTCAGTGGTACCTAAAAAACCTATGGTCTCAACACAGCCACAGTTTGGAAACAATAATACCAATAATCCCATGTTTGCAACAGGAATTTCTATGGTGGGCCCAAGCATGCCAAACAAACACAGGTCTACCATTCTGCAAGCCTCAAGCAAATCAAGTCATCACAACAGATGCCTCAGACTACGTCTGGGGGGCACACATGACAGACAGGTGCATTTAGGGCAAATGGTCCCAAAAGGAAAAGCATCTTCACATCAATCAAAAGGAAATGCTAGCAGTGATAAATGCATTTACAGCTTTCAAGGACCTCTTGCATCCAGGGCAATTATTGATAAGAACAGACAACACCACAGTAATGTGGTACATAAACAAACAAGGAGGGACACATTCATACCCCCTGTGCAGGCTAGCCATGTCACTGTGGAACTTGGCTCTGGAATGGCAAATCTAACTTCAAGCACAGTACCTGCCAGGATTGGAAAACACGCTGGCAGACAATCTAAGCAGAAATATGACAGACCCACACGAGTGGAAGTTGCATCCTCAAGTGTTTACAAAGATAATCCAAGCGTGGGGAAGGCCACACACAGATCTCTTTCCCTCCCACAGGAATCATCAATTGACAAAGTTCTGCTCAAGGACCTTCCATCCAAAGGCCTGGAGAGTGGATGCCCTTTCTTTCAGTTGGGCAGCACGGACAGTTTACGCCTTCCCACCTTTGCCTCTTCTGCCCAAGGTGCTCTTGAAAGCAAGAGCAGACAGACCGAAGATGATACTGATTGCTCCAGATTGGCCAAGACAACACTGGTACCCACTCCTGAGGAGCCTAACACATACTCCTCCCTGGACCCTACCTCTAATGCCTCTTCTACTGACTCAGCACAGCTACAAAACTCTTCACAGTCAGCTGAAAACACTCAATCTGGCTGCATGGAAAATTCCTTAACACCACAACAGACCCTACTCTCCAAAGAGGTACAGGATGTCATAGGCCAGAAGGCCATCTACTAGAAAGGCTTACTCCGCAAAATGGAAACGGTTTTGCGCTTGGAATGAGAAAAAAGGCCAGGATCCTAGAAAACTGAATTTGCCTCAGACATTACAGTATCTAGCTGAGCTGTTGAACAGTGGACTTTCATTTTCCTCCATCAAAATTCATGCCTCAGCCATTTCTGCAGAATACAACACTGATCCACCCTTATTCTCTCACCCACTCTTAAGACAGTTCCTCAGAGGGACTAAGAATATAAGACCTCCAAGGAAACAACCAATACCAGCCTGGGATCTTAATTACATTTTAGAAAAATTAACATTGCCCCCCTTTGAATCAGCTGCCTCAACGGATTTGCAATATTTGTCCTGGAAAACAGCTTTCCTTCTGGCCATTACCTCAGCTCATAGGGTTTCGGAGCTACAAGCCCTCATGGCTGTGCAGCCCTTTCTCATCTTCCATCAGGACAGGGTTTCCCTATGAACCAACCCGTCATTTATGCCTAAGGTAGTATCCAGGGTAGCTTTAAATCAGGCCATACACTTACCTACATTTTACCCCAATCCTCAAAACAAAGGGGAAAGGCTGCTACATTCCTTAGACATCCATAGACAGCTACGTTACTATTTGGACAGAACAAAGCCTTTCAGGAAATCAGAACAGCTCTTTGTGTCCTATGCTGTAGGAGCTCAAGGGAAGCCAATTTCCAAACAGACAATTTCAAAATGGATAGGCCACTGCATACGGTTTTGTTACTCCTTTCATGGCCACAGCTACCTCTACAGCCTTCCTCAGAGGAGTCCCTACCAAAGATATTTTGGAGGCAGCCACTTGGAGTTCTGTGCATACCTTCACAAAACACTACCACCTGCCTTTATACTCCAAAACTAGAGCAGGCTTTGCCACTGCTGTGTTGCAGGGCATTCTGGCTCTTCCCAGTTCCACCTAGTGCCTACCACCCTGTGCGTAGCTTTGGGATTCTACCCATCTGTGATTACTGCAGTTGTATGCACGATGAACATAGTACAGTTTTGTACCAGATGTTCGAGTGCTAATACAGCTGCAGTACAGGTTTCCCTCCCTCCTTCCCCTCTTGGTAAAGGCCTAGTGGCTAACACCTCCTCATACAACCTGATTGGGTTATCCTTCTATGGTGTATTTGCTTGCAACTACTGATTTTTGATTATATTGCACTGCATGATTATACATATAATTTATGTATTGCCTTCCTTCTGGGTGCACCTGACATCTGGGGCAAGAAAAACTGAAGAAAATGGCGTTGGCTGTGTCTTGTATACCCCTGTCGCACTGACGTCAGGAAAGAAGGCGACAGCAACCGACGCTGGACCTAGACTTTGGAATTCGGCCGACCGAGGACCTGCCTGACGGCAGAGAACCCATCTGTGATTACTGCAGCTGTATTAGCACTCTAACATCTACATTTATGGTAGGTACAAAACTGTACTTTCAGCTTGTACTGGTTTCAATTACGGAGGCATGGCTGGCAGCCCAGTGAATGTAGGAATGGCAACTAGTAAACTCCAACAAAAGTGAAACGGGAAAACTCCTGCAGCACACAGTATACTTTATTAATGCTACAGTTTCTTAAACGTTTTTGGCCACAACAGACTCTCTCAGATAAATGCATACACTAAAATCACCACCCATTTATAAAAATACATAAATTGCCTACCCAGTCAAGTCTTCCACTTAATCCATAGAACATTCACATTAAAAGTCAAATGATCTGCACAGTGTTAAAGAACCTATATGTTCAAATGTAAAAACAATACAAAACTACAGGAATTAAAATAGCAATCTTGCTGTGTTTTATATAAAAATGATCTAATATATTTATTATAAAAATGTTAAATCTAAAATTCATCATAAAATCTGAGTGTGAAAGGATATCAATACTTTTGTATATAGAAATACTTTATATGCCATGAACAAGGCACCATCTACTGGTTATAACCTTACAATGTTTCAAGCGACAGGAAACTTGTCTAAAATGCAAGCCCCATATATGCCCATGTCATGTCATCCAACTTTTAAAGCTTCGCAACTCTTAATTTTAATAGGGTAAAATACCCATTGAGCCCAGACTGTTTCCCTGCATCCATAAATACCTGCCAGTACAGTTCTCTGTATTCAAGGTGGGTCTCCCAAGGTCCCCTCCCAATATCCAAGGGGCTACTTCCAAGGACAAAAAAACTAAGTGGCCCGCTTAGGTAAATGTATGTTTAAAAAGGGTGTTTGTGTCATTCTTATTTTTAATATATGTATGTTCGTAAATCCGTCTCTTTAGTCTATGCTCTGTTTTATCTAAATAAAATGAGGCACACTGACTGCATGTTACCAAATAACCCTTTCACTATTACAATTATAATTATGAGTTAAGTGTTTTATCCTGACTTATCAGTACGGTAGTCTCCTTGTTGGCCACATATTGGCACTGCTGGCAAGCTCCACATTTGTATGTCCCCTTCAGTCTACTACTAGAACTCTCCTTGTCCCCTTTTATAACTTCCAAAAAATTCTTCAAGCTTCTTAGGGGACCTTTTTCCAAGAATGGCAAGTCAGTGAATCCCATAAATCTTTCCCATTCATGTTTCACAGTTTGCTTAAGACCTAAAATTTTACATTAAGTTCTGTAATGAAGGCTCTACCCGCATTATGATTTACTGCCCTCACTGTAGTTTGCTGCCTCTCACCAGCTCTATCAACCCCCAAAACAGGGCCAGATTTATCTCTACTTGCCACTACTTCACTTTTGATGTTATTAATGAGGTCTTCTGGGTATCCCCTCTCTAAAAATAACCTATGTAGGAACTCACATTCACCTCTAAAATCCGTATAACATGAAGTCATTTTTGAGGCACAAATGAATTGGCCCTTGACAATATTCTTTTTCTGGAACCCAGGATGTGCACTTGTATAGTGCAAGTAAGAGTTGGAATACGTGTTCTTAAGAGTTGGAATACGTGTTCTTCCAAAAAATGTTAGACTTCACACTACCATTCACTGTGTTTTCTAACGTGACATCTAGAAAATGTACAGAATCTCTAGAGATGGTATGTGTAAATTTTAAAAATTCAGTTTCGGTATCTAGTTATTTCAGGAACTCTTTTAATTTAGCCTCCGTTTCAACCCAACAAATACAAATGTCATCTCAAAGTCTAATGTATTTAGTCCAACAATGTCTGAATTCCGATTGGAGAATATATACTTTTTCCCACCAAGCCAAGACAATATTAGCATAAGTGGGGCACAATTACCCCCATTGCAACCCACTTGATTTGGTGAAAAAATTCCCCACTAAAATATAAATTATTTTTAAGAACCAAATCCATAAGTCCCAGAACTATATATAAATCATTGTTGGAAATCTGGCCATCCTCTGTCAAAAACAGCTCCAACCATTCCGACTCTTTAGAATGGGGAATTATGGAAAAAAGGTCCTTAATATCAATGGTGACAAAAAGGACCTGTTGGTAATCCAGTTCCAGGTCAAATTTCCGTAAGAATTCCCAAGAATCCTTTAATATCTGTTGGATGTTCAGCCCATGACACTTGAGCTTGATGTCTATATATTTTGCTAGGGGTGCAGTCTTTGACCCCTCAGCAGAAACTATAGGTATCAATGGAGGGTCTTTATGTACTTTTGGAATTCCACAAATGTTAGGAATCCTTGGTCTATCATTACTTAGTATAGGTAAGTGTCATTATGTATCAGCCCATCCATAAGATCATAAAGGGTCATGTCAATCTTTTTGTAAGTGATATTTATTTAGTTTTTCGATACCCTCCTGTATGTATAAATATCCCCAACAAATTCAGCATTTTACCCTCCTATAGTATTGAGCTGATAACCACAGCACCTCCACCTTTGTCAGGCTTCATAATCCATGTGTTTTCATCTGCCCTCAATTGCTTTAATAAAGTCCATTCAGCCTTGTTTAGGTTAAATAACTTCCTATTAAGTTCCTGTGTGGTATATTTCCTAAACTTTCTCAGTAGATGCTTAAATTTTTTTTAGTTTGGGATTGATGGGGGGGGGGGGCTAAAAAGACGCCTGGGTTCCTGTCCATGAATATGTATCCATTCTTCTTGCAAGCTGCATGTTACCAATCCTGCATAGCTCTCCTAACGCCATTGTGGAGCTCAGTCAGAGCAATGCAATGCCCTTCTCGGGTGAATGCCATCCCTTCTGAACAGGTGAACATCTTCTGCGATGATGCTGTCATGGCAGATTGTAGATCCACTGACCCTGTGCATCAAGCCATGTATGAACCCATTCTGTAAATGTATGGCCTTGTGCGCTGCCCGTTGGACTGTTTTCCATATCTGTCGAGGAATTGTCAGACCACACAAAATGACAACATGGCCACCACGTTTGCAGGTGTTCAAAAATTGCTCTGATTTGAAACCGTAGCCTTCCGAGTGGTTGACTGATCACATCATTACCTCCGGTGTGCAGCACAAGGATGTCAGGCTCAGGGTAGATGGAACACTTCTCTTCCAACAACTGCAGTACTCTGCTCCAATGCATACCTCTTCTTGCAATCCAGTATGCCTTCAGCCTGGTTGTGGGGAAGCTCAAGTTGTACTGGTTTTCAGTTACGGAGGCATGGCTGGTAACCCAGTGAATGTAGGAATGGCCACATACCCACACTCTCACTTGTCGTTCTGCTTGTGAAGCCATGTCAGTGTCAGAAGGTGGATGAACCTGCACAGGAAGGAAAATACAGATTACTACTGATGTTTAACAGATTTATTGGAAGACTACAGATTTATTGGAAGACTACATATATATGTATGTCATGCATTACCTGGTTAGACCATCCAAATCTTCACTCCTCTCCACAGGGGCATTATTCTTTTCATTAGGTACATAAGTGGTGATGACGCTGCAGAGGTACATACCTACCACCCATGAAAACAAATTACACACAATGACTGACAAGGGGGCGCAGAAAGGGCACATGTAAATGGAAAAAGCAGGGTAAGGACCGCCACTCCATTAATATGCTGAGGACGGGCATGGGGTTTCAACTGAAGTGTTCCATACTGGTGCCGGCTACCCACTCAGACTGCTGGTAGCAGCAATGACTGCCGATTGCATGCGATGCCAGCACTCTGCCTTACCCATTTACATGTCCTTTTGGCAATGGCCATAAGGACTGACTGAGGAGTTTATGTAAACCCTCTTGCCCTGACCTACATACATTTACTACATCTGAAGGGAGGGAGACTGAGTGGAGAGCTACACCAAGACCACATGTGAAAAGACAGACTGACCCAGGAAAGAAGCCCAGTGATACAATGTTCAATTGCAGTAGTTCACAAAAATATGAAGCATATAACCACAATGGGGACTTTACTGTGCATCAAACAAATTGTAAAAATGACAGAACATGGTGGGGGGGTGTCTTGAAATGACTGCACGTAGACAAAAGCCCAAATCTGGCTTGTGCATTCATCAATGTAATGACTTCTACTTATGTGAATAACAGTGACAGCTGCTGAGAGTTTTACCTGAAAAGTGGTAATGACTCAGTGTTGTACCATAACTGCACTTATTGTTAATGTGATAATTCCCCTGCATGTCATTGCTGCTTAGATGTTCTTCGTATTTCACTGTTGCAGTCATCACACTTGGGTTATCTGCCTGCAGGTAACCCTCAGTCGGCCTGAATACCAGATTCTTAGGATTTCTGCGTCTGATGCTGTCGCCTTTTCCATGGCATCAGGTCATCAAGGGTGGGAAACATGCAGCCAACGCCATTACATCAGCTGTTTTTGTCACGTGTGAGCCCAAAGCAGAAGCAGTTCGCAAGTGCTGGTTGGCTGCTACCTGAAATTTTTGTTTTTTGAGTTTCAGACCTGAAGTCTTCTAAAGCTAAGTACCCCGTTGGGGATCCTTTTTTCTTGCTCTAACCAATGTCAGAAAAAGTTAACAATTGTCTTGCCTGTGGAAACCAAATACCTCACACAGATTTTCATTCTTTCTGCATCATCTGTTTAGGCCCAGACCATGACGTTCCTTGCTGTAGGTTTTGTGCCTTGTTTAACACCCGAACGATTCGCTGTCTGGCCATCTTTGTCACTAAATTCTTTCACTCTCATTCTCCGTATTCCGAAATGGCTTCGATAAGCCATCCGACTACTGATCTGAAAAAATGTAAGGATAAAGACAGACCGCATAGGTCCAAAACTGCAGATGATGCTTCTGTTAAGCTAGTCGCCAGTCCGGTACTCAGGTGCTTTCGCAGCCACCGATACCCACTTCTACAGATTCGCAGGCCTCTGCCGAGACCCATTCAGAGTCCGGTATGCCGAGAGATACTTCAACTATGGAACCTGCAGATGTCTACCTTGGATGTGTCCGGAGCCACTGTGCAGGCACCGGCTTCTGAGAGCTTATTACGACCTTCGGATGTTCGCATTAAACAGACAGCTTTGTTTTTGACTAAAACTACCAAGTTTCTCAGGACCAGAGTTAGCACTATGCCTTGAAAACAGACTACCAAAGCATATGCTCAAGCCCCCTTGCCACAGAAGGAAATGCTTAGAATGGCTGAAGACCTTATAACTTTAATTAGGGGAAGCCAGCCTTCCCCCTCTAAAAGACAAAGAATTGATTTTCCTTCTGATTCCACAGACCCACGAGTCCAATGACTCTGATCCCTCTGATTACCAGGATGTACCCTTATCTACTTATGAAGATTCAGATGGTTCCATACCCTCTGCTTCCCCACCAGAGGAGTTTTCTTTTGGTGAAACCTTGCATACTTTGAGATAATTTCCACTGAGAATGCCAGGACTACCCTCAGTCCAAAAAGAGACAGAATTTTTAGACTTGCCTCAGCACAGGCCTCTATACCCCCTGTCCTGGACATTGTAGATGTCTTTATGGAATCCAGTCTTACTCCTGATACTTTACCACCAGCTCCTAGAAAGTCTGACATACTACAGAGTACCTGACTCTCGCAAATTTCTCTCTAAGAATCCCAGTACGGATCCAGAGACCATTTCCCAGGGATCTAAAGGCATTAAGGCTACTACAGCCAAAAACCCTACCTCTTCAGACAGGGATTCCGGAGCTTTAGACAGATGGGGTAAGAAGGTATATACCTCTGCAACTCTTGCCATCAGGCTTTGAATTGTCAGTGTCACATGTTGAAGTACCAGCAGCATATTATGAAACTAATTAAACAAAAATGTTGCTTCCAGATTGTACAGAAAATAAAAATTTACAAGAGTTGATGCATTCTGCAAACCAAGTTAGTAAACATACTTTGCAGTGTGGTTTTGATGCCTTAGAAGCATCTTGCAGGGCTGCTGTAACTGGGTCTGTACTGAGAAGGCATGCTTGGCTGAAGGAGTAAATCTTGCCAGACCATGTCAAAGCAAAATTACTAGATGCTCCATTAAACCAGGGATATTTGTGTGGTGCAAAAGCCGTACTAAAAAAGATGGAGGAAAAAGCTAAATCTATGCAAACTGTTAAGGCTTTCGTACAGGTGCAGCCACCTAAATTCATTAGGCATTGGCCTTCCAAAAACTGGTCCTTTCCAGTCCCTCCCAAACATTCTCGGTCCAAACCCAAGGGCAACAGGCCACAAGACGACAGTCTCAGGTTATGCAAAGATCCAAACAATGGAGTGCTCCCTCTAAAACAGTGAGTGGTAAGCCACCCCCTTATGGAAAAAGTTCACAATGACTTGTCTATCTTGCTGCCCTGCAAGGCCCAAGTACTTGCACCCCTAGGAGGAAAACTCGCCCCAGCATGCAAAAACAACTGGATGTCCATTACCCAGGACCGATGGGTCCTAAACATTGTATCCCAGGGATACAGATTCCACTTCCACTCACTGCCAACCCCAAGCAGGTTGCCAGATCCTCCTCCAAACCAGTGGGCAGAGGCTCAAAAGCAAGTACTTTCTCTTCTCAGTATTAGGGCTATTCAACCTGTGCCAGTAGAGCAAAGGGGACAGGGTTTCTACTCTAGACTGTTCCTGGTGCCCAGAAAAGAGGGCTCTTAGCACCCTATCCTAGATCTGTTGATTCTGAACACCTTCTTGGTGGTCCCAAAATTCAAAATGGTGACTCTCCAACAGCTTCTTCCTATGCTAGCCAAGGATGCCTGGCTAGTCACCCTAGACCTAAAAGATGCTTATATGCACATCCCCATAAGGGAATGTTGCAGAAAATATCTACGTTTCAGGGCAGGGTCTATGCATTGTCAGTTCTCTGCACTTCTCTTTGGCTTATCTGCTGCGCTCAGGGTATTCACAAATTGCTTGGCTCCAGCCATTGCATACTGCAGGCAGAGAAATATTCAAATCTACCCATACTTGGACGATTGCCTGATTCAGGCGGACAGTCAGCAATTGCTACTTCAGCACCTGGCGTGTGTAGAGACTTCTAACTTCTCTGGGGTACACCATCAATAAAAAAATCACAACTGGTGCCCAGCCAAAAGATTGTATTCCTGGGAACAAACTTAAACACAACTTCCCAGATGGCATTCCTAACACCAGAAAAACAGGTGTATTTGACAAACTACTTCAAACCTGTAGTCACCAAAACCCAGCTATCTGCAAGAAAAATACTGCAAGCCCTAGGGTTCATGGCCTCATGCATTCTACTAATTCCATATGCAAGACTGCATATGAGGAAACTTCAATGGTACTTAGTCTCTGGTGTCAACATTCTCAGTACCTGGAAACACTACCATTCCTTGTCTAAGGGCAGAGTTCCTTTGGTCGGGGGAGACATGCAACCACAACAAGGGACTTCCTTTCACTCAACCCCTCGCCACCCAAAACCTGACAACATACGCATCAGACTATGCGTGGGGTCTCACATCGCAGGCAAATGCATTCAAGGCAAATGGAGCCCAGGACAAATTCCCCTGCATATCAATCAAATAGAAATGTTAGCTGTACAGAATGCTCTGACAGCCTTCAAATACCTTATCCTTCCAGACAACTCCCGATAGACAGACACCACCGCAGTTATGTGGTACATAAACAAGCGGGGGCGGACTCATTCCTACCCACTCTGCAGGTTAGCCATGGCCCTGTGGAACATAGCCTTGAGCAGCAACCAAGTGCACCTGCAAGCTCAATTCCTGCCAGGCAAGCAAAATTCACTGGCAGGTGACTTAAGCAGAAATCTACTGGATCCACACAAGTGGAAGCTGGAACCCAACTCATTCAAACTTCTAATCCACAGGTGGGGGACTCCAGAGGTGGACCTCTTTGCCTTCCTCCAAAACCATTAATTGAGCAAATTTTGCACCAGAAATCCCCACAGCCAAGCATGGAAAGTGGATGCCCCATCTTTTACATGGGAAAACCTCTCAATTTATTGCCTTCCCACTGCCTCTGCTCTCAAAAGTACTACTCAAGATCAAACAGGGCAGGCCAAGGACAATCTTTATTACTCCAGACTGGCCACTCCAGCCACTAGTACCCATTCCTATGCAGTCTGACAGCAGTGCCACCCTGGCACCTACATCAGACCCCCTCCCTGCTGTCCCAGCAGGAGGGACAGATTTTGCATCCGCAGCTGCAAACCCGAACCTTGCAGCCTGGCTTATCCCCTGAATATACACCACTAGCAACCCTCAGCAAACAGGTGATGGACGTCATCCTTGAGGCCAGAAGGCCTAGTACCAGGAAATCCTATTCAGAAAAGTGGAAAAGATATTGTTGGAGCCAGTCTCAAGGAAAGGACACAGGTACACCCTGTTTGCTCTAGCATAGACTAGATCCAGGCCTGCTGAATCTAGCTTTGTTTATATGCTTGTTGTTTGTTTGCTTATTTCCCTGGAAGCTAATTCCACCTAATACGTGGCTTCTCAGCGCTTCTGTGGATCACTAGTGATATCTGCATTGCTTACTGTACTAGTGCCTTGTTTCACTTGAAAGAAAGTTACTGTTTGTCGTTTTTGCATTTAGTTACTTGTAACACATTGCACTCAAGTTACCTGGCACTTGCTCACTAAAGCAATTATATAAGTCAGCACTAAAAATTAAAAGCACTACACCCTCACTCCCCACTGGCCCTTGTTTTCAATTATTAAGGAATTCCCAATATTATTCTAGCATGTCCAAAGATCAGTTGTCAATCTCCTCTCTGGTCCAGCTGGTGAATCTGGGAATCTTGAGGCAATGTTATAACTGCCTCATGTACACAGACAACCCTCTCCTCCTCCCACATAACACAAATACTTGCGAGAGATGCAGCTATTTAGCCAAACTGGAGGCTGAGCTCTCTCAACTCAGGACTGGCAAGACCAGACAGGAGGAGAAGGCAACTACACACACCACAAAACCAGCCTCACATAATGCTACCACACCACTGAATCAAACACATAAACACACAAAGACATACTCGGAGGCTCGAGTAAAATTTACCTAAACAGCAGAGGCCTCCAAAGCAGACACCCAAACAACTGCTACCTCAAGACACCCCACAAGCAACATATAAACCACAAAAGCAGTGTGCAAAGCAGTCACAGCCCTTAAGGCCAAATACAACACCAAACATGCTTGTCATAGGTGACTCCATAGTCAGACACACTGACGTCCCACTCACCAGGCTGAACAAGGAGAGGGTCACAGTAAGCTGCCTGTCGGGCGCTAGAATCCGCCACATAACGCAAGCACTCTGGTCACTCCACGGCAAGTACAAATATGACACAGTCATTGTCCATGCTGGTGTGAACGACCTGAGATGTACCTCCCTGGACTACATGAAAAGAGACCTAGAGGAGCTCTCTGATTATGTAGCCCAGGCAGGTATGACCCTGACCCTGAGCAGTATCCTTCCTTCACCAAGAATGATGCCACAATATAGAGACAAGATGATCAGCTTTAACAATTGGCTTAATGTCTGGTGTCATTCAAAGGGGATCCAGTGTCTGTCTGCCTGGGATGACATGCTTGACAAGCCACGCTGCTCAAGGGACGGCTTGCACCTGTCACCCTGGGATTCCGGATATTGGCTAAGGCTCTTGCCACCCCATAGTGCCTTTTTAGGCAAGGCTCAAATTCTAAACCTACCACCCTAGAAAACAAAATGGGAAGAAACTGAGGGTAATGCTGCTCAATGCCAGAAGTCTAAATCTCAAAATGCACGCACTCGAGGCCCTTCTCAGTATGGAGAACATCTATGTCTGTGCTGTAACTGAAACCTGGTTCAAGGCTCCTGAGAGCACCCCGGCACTATTAGGTTTTACCTCATATCATGCATTCGCCCCAAAACCCGGACCACACCACAAAAGGAGGGGTGTCCATATTCATAAAGGATACCCACACCTCCAGGTTGGTGGCAATGCAAGCTTCGAAACCATCCAGGTGCAACTAACCATAGGCAAAACTGCTCTACAAATTGTAGCATGCTACAGGCCACCCTCTCAAACTCAGGAACCCCACACAGCCTTCCTGAAGACACTGGGGGGTATAAATGCATCTCCCAACACCATCATATTGGGTGACTTCAACTACCCGAATATAGACTGGGAACATTACTCAAGCCCTAACTTTCTAGCCCAACGGTTCCTGGAGTTCATAAATTCAAATGCCATGGAACAGCTAGTCACTGTTCCCACGAGAGGAAAAAATATAGTAGATCTCATTATCACAAACATGGGGACAAAATGCTCCACACCGGAAGTATATCCCTCATTGGTGAGATCTGATCATAAACTAATCTCACTGGAAATCCACATCCCACCCCACCCCAAACAAAAAAGACCACAGTGAAGAACTTCTCTAAAGCAAACTTCACACTACTCAAGACTGGTGTGGTATCCTTCAAGGCCCCTGAGCCAATGGAAACCACAACCCAAGCTGTGGAAGCCCTTACAAATGCCTTCTATGAACACCTCCAGGACTGCATGGATCAGGCAATCCCAAATAAAACCAAGACTCTTTCCACAAAGGGCAAACGTCCAGTCTGGTGGACCCCAGCCATTAACAAACTTTACAATAAGAGGAGAAAGCTATTACATGATAGAACAAAATCCATAAAAGGGAAGTCACCCCTGATCATTGTTAGTAAAAAAAATATGAGCACTCATAAAATCAACTAAGGCCAATTTTGAGAGAAAAATTGCCATGGATTCAAAGGACAATCATAAGGCCTTTTTCAGCTATGTTAGGAACCTGGGTGGAAACTCCCAGATATGCTCAGAATTAGTCCAAAATGATACAAAAATCATTGAACCCACAGACATTGCCAACATACTGGCAAACAGGTTCAGTGCAAACTTCACCCCCCTCTCCCACCCTAAAGGAGAGATAACTATCCCAGCAGAGTGTAGCCTCCCAGACATCTCAAATGCGCAGGTGAAAGCTGCTGTCTCTAAAGCTAAAAACACAGCATCAATGGGACCGGATGGTGTCCCCGGCTGTGTGCTACATGAATTAAACCCGCACATAAGGCAGCTGTTTAATCTCAGCCTTACCACAGGATACGTGCCCAAGGAGTGGCGTATGGCAACTGTGGTCCCACTCCACAAAGGCGGTGCCTCTACGGACCCTGGTAATTACCGCCCCATAAGCTTAACAAGTCTAGTCTGCAAAGCTATGGAGAGGATCATAATGGAGCTCATAAACAAAGATATAGGGGACTTGCAGACATTGGACGTCAGTTTGGCTTCGTCAAGGGCAGATCATGCCTTTTGAACTTGGTCGACTTCTTTGAAACAGTCACCAAGGCCATTGATGAGGGAAAGGCAGTCCATACAGCCTACTTTGACCTTGCAAAGGCCTTCGACACAATACCCCACTCGGGTATTGTAGAAAAACTTACCAGCTTAAATGTAAACCCATATGTCACAAGATGGGTTGTAAACTGGCTTAAGGACAGAACCCACAGGGTTAGAGTTGCTGGCACTGTCAGACTCCAAGCCGGTCACAAGCGGTGTCCCACAGGGCTCGGTCCTTGGCCCCCTATTGTTCGGCATCTACTTCTCAGAAGTACAGGCCAACATGGGAGGACTTTGGCTGACAAAGTTTGCAGACGACTGCAAACTGGGCGCCATAGTGGAAAGTGCATCGGACACGGATATCCTTCAGAAAGGACTCACGGAAACAGCTGGTGCCAGAGCCATGGCCTGAAGTTAAACACCAAAAAATGTATAGTCATACCCTTCGGGAAAAACAAGGTAACCCCAAGCTACCATATAGGTGGCAGTCCACTAAGCACAGAAGAGGTTATCAGGGACCTGGGGACCCAGGTTGACAGTGGCCTTTCTTTTGACACTCACGTTGCTAAAGTGGTTAGAAAGACCTTCTACATTGCCCACCTGATCATGAAGGGATTCACATCCAGATTTAGTGAGGTCATTGTTCCCCTGTACTCTTCACTTATCAGACCAATGATAGAGTACAATGCCCCATTCGGGATGTATCGCACCCGACATCTGCAGCAATTGGAGAGACCCCAAAAGTTCCTCACCAAAAGGATAAAGGGACTCCAAAATCTGTCATATGCTGCCAGATTGAAGAAACTCCAGCTCTATTCAGTTGCATACCGTCTGCTGAGAGGTGACATGTGCCTGACATACAAGGCCATGTCCAACCCGGAATTAATGGACATGCTGCACCTCAGAAAATCCAAATCCACCAAAACCACTAGAGCAAGCGACTTAAACCTTAGCACGGATATAAATAGGACGTGCTGGAGGAATAGACTCCCTATGCTGTGGAATAAAATCCCGGTCCATGTGAGGCAGAGCACCTCGCTGGCTCTGTTCAAGAGAAATCTTGACCTGTGGATGGGAGATCGTAGGTTTATCCTGGGAATCATCTCTGTGTCACTGCTGGACAGAGGCACAACAAACTAATGGGCACAGTATTTTTTCATATAAGGGGTGGCGTAAGCCACAAAAATTTGGGCTAGGCTTATAAATGCCTTAGGGCAGATAGCCTAGTATAAACCTATGAACCTATGAGCTGTGCCCACCTTACCTCAAATACTGGATTACCTAGCATAGCTACTCCACAAAGACCTATCCCTTCTCATCTATTAAAATTCATGCCTCTGCCATCTCAGCTCATTACAATACTGAGCCACCTCTGTTTTCTCACCCTCTCATCAAACAGTTCCAGAGAGGAGCTAACAATTTAAGGCCCCCGAGGAGAACTCCCACCCCTGCCTTGGACCTTCTCTTTGTACTAGAGAAGCTCACGCTTCACCTTTTGAGCCTGCTGCTGCAGCAGAGTTAAAATTCCTGTCTTGGAAAACTGCCTTACTTCTAGCCATCACTTCAGCAAGAAGAGTGTCTGAGTTGCTGGCACTAATGGTTGTGGAACCCTTCATTATTTTCCATGTGGACAGGGTTTCCCGCAGGACTAACCCATTATTTATGCCCAAGGTGGTACCAGTGTGGCCTTAAGCCAATCCATCCATTTACCAACCTTTTTCCCTAATCCTCAGAATAAAGGGGAAGGGATTCTGCACTCCTTAGAAGTGCACAGACAGCTCAGGTTCTACCTTAACAGAACTAAACCTTTCAGAAAATCTGACCAGCTGCTAGTCAGCTTTGCTACAGGGGCAGAGGGCAAAGCCATTTCCAAATGGATAGCACACTGCATCCATTTTTGCTACAAACACCATGGAAAACTTACCCCACAGGGGATCAGAACTCATTCCACTAGGGCTACTTCAACCTCTACAGCACTTCTCACTGGAGTCCCTACCAGGGACATCCTGGAAGCTGCAAACTGGAGTTTTGTACACACCTTTGCCAAGCATTACCACTTACCTATTTTTCTAAATCCAGAGCTGGGATTTGCCACAGCAGTTTTACAAGGCCTGATAGCCAGCCCCAATACTTCTTGACTGCCTCCACCCTTCCTCAGCTTTGGGAATCAACCCAAGTGTAATGACTGCAACACTGAAACTCGAACATATACAGTTGTGTACACTTACCATAAATGTAGATGTTCGATTGTATTCACTGTTGCAGTCCTGGCTACCCTCCCTCTAAGCCCCCTGACTTTTCTATTCTTTTTACCTATCCTCTTTTTGGCCATATCTTATGGTAATGGTATTTACTTTTTACTGGAGGTGTTCCACACCATGTAATTGCTTCCAATTTTGGGGGCTCCTGACATCTGGGGCAAGACAAACTAATGTAATGGCATCTGCTGCATGTTTTATACCCCTGATGACCTCGCCTCATGGAAGAGGCGACAGCATCCGATGCAGAAATCCCAAGACTCTAGTATTCAGGCCGACTGAGGGCTACCTGCAGGCAGATAACCCAAGTGTGACTGCAACAGTTTATACACTTATGGTAAGTGTACACAACTGTACTTTCTGCATGCTCAAACATAGATGATAATTAATGCACATAACCTGCTGAGTAGCCATTCATTATATTACCTGGTGCAGGTGTAACAGACTCATTAACATTTGTTAGAATTCAAGAGTAATTCAGTAAAAATAGTATAACACTTGTATATTACTGAGCAATTCCTCCTACCTAAATTCTACACAGTAGTGACAGAGCCAGGAATATTGCCCAAAATATATGGTAGCTCTATGCTGGTACTAGTCTGCAAGTAGTAACACGATTGAGCAATGCCAAAAATCAGCAATAAAATGCATCTCACTAAGCCTCTTATCCCACTCAAACATATTTTTACTACATGCTCAATACTGTGTTTTTTTTTTTTTTTTTACGGAAATGCTGTAGCATACTGTTGTCTAAATAAAATACAAAAAGTCAGAACTATTGCCCTATGTACTGAGTTGAGCAATGCCAGAACTACTCTAAAAGCACCAATAAAATGTATGTAACATTTATATCACTGAGCCCTTCCTGTCACCTATCTTGCTGATTTTATTAGATTACATTCCCTGTAAGCAATGGATCAAACTTATGAACCAATTACAAAACTATCCATTTCAGAACATTTGAGCCATAAAAGGCCACTCTGACATCTGTCATTACAATTCACAAGTATCAGTCAACAAGCACAGTCTGTGCAGAAATAAGTCATTTCATTGGAACATGGCTCATACCATTTGAGAAACACATGTCCTCCCCCAGGATCAGCAGCTACCTCCCACATTCATGTGCAAGCACCCAAAACCACTACATAAACTTGGGATGAATAGGCTGTAGTCTGGTATTTATGATTATACGCCACTGAAGCAGCTGCATGCAATTAACTTTGACCTGTGCTGAATATCCAAGATACAGACATGGATATTATGGCTGACATCATAAATCAATTGCATTCATTTTATCTGCTTCTAAGGTAGTTATAATATAAAATATAAGTAAAAATGGTCATTTTATGGTGGTATTTTTTCATATTGTTTCTAGACATATACTCAGATGTGTAATTATATTTATTTATTCTATGTATTAATTATATTAATTGCTACTGTATGCATTCTGCATAGATCAGTCCATCACTGTAAATATGTTTTCACTAAATCCAAATTATCTGATTGCTTTCTGCCTTTTCTTTCAGTTTCTTGCAGACTTCACAGGCTGGTATTGCAAAGATGTGATTCTTTACTTAATGGGGAATTAACAATCTCCATCTTTTCACTATCATGTAGGGGAATAGTCCTCAGTCAGACATCTCTCCTGATAGCTGATACTGCTGTCCTGCAAGATGTATCCACTCCGTCACAGCTACATTTCTCAGAGTGCTTTTGGCAGGAGAAGTCACAAACCAAGCAACTCTTGCCACCTAATGTATCTTCAGATGTTCATAGTGTATCACTGTTGCAGTCATTACACTTGGGTTATCCTGCTGGCAGGCTACCTGCAGTCGGCCTGAATTCTAAAGTCCTGGTCTGGCGTCAGTTGCTGTCGCCTCTTCCCTGATGTCAATGCACCAGGGATATATAAGATTGCAGCCAACGCCATTTTCTCCAGTCTTTCTTGCCGTGCGGTGCCCGAAGCAAAAGCAGTTCACAAGTGCCGGTTGGCCAACTGCTGAGATTTTTGAATTTGAATGTCAGAACCGAAGTCTTCAATAAAGCTAAGTACCCCGTTGGGGAAACTTTTTCTTGCTCCAGACCCGATGTCAGTAAAAGCTAACAATTGTATTTCTTGTAGGAAGCAAATACCTCATAAGGATTTTCACTCTTACTGTATTCCTTGCCTAGGCCCCGACCACAACGTTGCTAGTTGTCGGTTTTGTGCTAGATTCAACCAAAGCACTATTAAGCGTCAGTTTGATTTTGCTTTACATTACTTTGGCCGAAGGTTTAACTACATAATGACATCGGAACAACCGACGACCAGAATTAATAAAAAACGCAAAGACAAAGAAAAGGACAGGCATCTGAGGTCCAAAACCGACGACGAAGCCTCTTCTAGGCCAGTTGCTGGTTCTCAGTGAGGCGTTTTCGCAGCCCCTGACACCCGCTACCTCAGAGCCACAGCCAACCTCCGACTCCCACGTGGAGACAACTAGGCCTCTGGAAACTCAAGGTATTGGGCCTATGGAAACCATTCCCTCAGATGAGTCCAGAGCCGCTGAGCAGGCATCAGCTTCTGAGGGTGTTTTCAGACTTGCACAGCTTACTTATCAAGTCCACTTCGGCAGCCAAGGCAAAGTCTAAAACACCATTAAAGACAAAGAAACAAGTACAGCATTCTCCTGGACAGTCATCCATGCCAAAGAAACAGATGCTTAAAATGGCCGAGGACCTAATTACTTTGATCAGGGGTTCCCATCCCCCTCCTGATAAAAGGCATAGGCAAGACACTGACTATGACTCCTCTGACCAGGTTTCTATTTCCTCTGATTCCACTTCAGAACAGGGATATTCTCTTCCTCCGTATGAGGACTCTGACGCTGAAGAATCTATCCCTTCAGCCTCTCTTCCTGAGGATTACTCTTTTGGGGAAACCTTGCACACCATCAGGGAGCATTTCCATTGGGAGAGCCAGGATTATTCAGAATCCAAGAAAAGGCTCATAGAATTTCTTTTACTGCCTCAGCACAGGCCCCTTGCTATCCCCCCTGTACTAGATATTGTTGATGTTTTTTCTGAGTCTAGTTTGTCTCCTTATTCTTTACCCCCTGCACCAGTCAAGCCAGATAGGTACTACAGGGTCCCAGACTCTCATAAATGTCTTTATAAAAACCCTGCTGCTGACCCAGAAACAATTTCTCAGGGTCCCAAAGGGGGTCAAGGCTTCCACTGCAAAAAAAAATGTTCCCTCTGATAGGGATTCTAGAGCACTGGATAGATGGGGGAAAAAAGTTTACACTTCTGCTATTTTAGCTGTAAGGGCTTTAAACTGCCAGTTTCACATGCTTAGATATCAACAATACCCAATGTCTTTGCTGAAACAGAAAATGCTTACAAGCTCAGAATGTCCTGACAATAAGGAAATGCAGGATTTATTGCATGCAGCTGAACAAATGGGAAAGCATACTTTGCAATGTGGTTTTGAGTCTTTAGAGGCTTTTTGCAGAGCCGCAGTTACAGGTTCTGTCATTGGAAGGCATGCTTGGTTAAAAGAGCAAAGTTTACCTGATCATGTTAAAGCAAAATTATTGGATGCTCCATTACAGCATGATACTTTGGTGTTAAGGCAGAAGAGGTGTTAAAGAAAATGGAGGAAAAAGCAAAATCAATGCAGACAGTAAAGGATTTCTTACAGGTTCAGCCACCTAGATTTAGCAGGAACTGGCCTTCAAAAGATTGGTCCTTTTCAGTATCAGACAGGCCACAGAGGCAGCTACAGATGCCCGAGAGGCAGATCTCAGCCCCAAGGCTCATACAGACCTAAACAATGGGGTGCTTCAGCCCCCAAAGGCAGAGAAGACAAATCACAATCTTATAGGAAGAGGTCCCAATGACTTCCCTCTGCAAATGTCAAGTACTTACCTTTTGGCAGCACCCTTAGGGGGAAAACTAGCACTTTTCTCACAAAATTGACACATGATCACCCAGGACAAATGGGTACTGAATATTGTTTCTCAAGGTTACAGGTTCCACTTTCACACCCTACCAAGGTCAAAATGTATGCCAGACCTGCCACAAAGTCAATGGGCAGAGGCACAAAAACAAATTTCTGCTCTCATGGACATGAGGGCTATTCAAAAAGTACCACAGCAAGAACAGGGGGAAAGGATTTTACTCAAGACTTTTCTTGGTACCCAGAAAGGACAAAGCCTGGAGACCAATACTGGACCTGTCATTTCTAAATACTTTCCTGGATGTTCCAAAATTCAAAATGTTGACACTGCAGCAACTTCTACCCATGCTGGGCAAGAAGGCTTGGCTAATTACTTTGGACCTCAAAGAGGCATACCTGCATGTCCCAATCAGACAATCCTGCAGAAGATACCTCAGATTCATAGCTGGCTCAATGCATTACCAATTCTCTGCACTGCCTTTTGGCTTATCTACTGTGCCCAGGGTCTTCACAAAATGCCTGGCACCATTAATTGCATTTTGCAGACAAAAAGGAATTCAAATATATCCCTACTTGGATGACTGCCTTATTCAAGCAGAGAGCAAGGACATTCTACTACAGCATCTGGCGTTTGTAAAAAGATTACTTATTTGCCTAGGGTGCACAGTAAATGAAAAGAAATAAAAACTAGTGCCCTCTCAAGAGATAATATCCCTGGGTGCAAGCTTAAATACAACTGCCCAGATGGCTTATCTCACGCCAGACAAGCAAAGGCAACTAACTCATTACTTTCAAATAATGGCAACAAAGACCCAGCTACCTTCAAGAAAAATTCTGCAGGCTTTGGGCTTCATGGCATCCTGCATGCTGCTAATTCCATATGCCAGACTGCATATGAGGGAGCTACAATGGTATCTAAAAAGTGTTTGGACTCAACATTGCCACAGCCTGGAAACAATAATAACCCTTATTCCCTGCCTGCAACAGGAGTTTCGATGGTGGGCACTGGCCTGTCACCACAACAAGGGACAGCCTTTCAATTTACCCACAGCCAGGCAGACACTAACAACCGATGCATCGGATTATGCCTGGGGGGGGGCAGACATGACAGGAAAATGTATTCAGGGCACGTGGCCCGCAGACCAAATGCATCTTCACCTCAATCAAAAAGAGATGCTAGCTGTACAGAATGCCCTGACAGCCTTCAAGGATCTACTACATCCAGGACAACTATTACTAAAGAAGGACAATATTACAGATGTTCATCATGCATACAGCTGCAATCATAACAGATGGCTTCTCCTGCCGTCAGGCGGGTCCTCGGTCGGCCAAATTCCAAAGTCTAGGTCCGGCGTCAGTTGTCGTCTCTTCTTCCCTGACGTCAGTGCGACAGGGGTATAAAGGATCCAGCTGACGCCATTTTCTTCAGTCTTTCTTGCCGCGCGGTGCCCGAAGCAGAAGCAGTTCGCAAGTGCTGGTCGGCCAGCTCCTGAGATTACGAAAATTTGGAAACCGAAGTCTTCTTAAAAGCTAAGTACCCCGTTGGGGAAACTTTTCTTTCCTCAGACCGATGTCAGACAAAGTTAATAATTGTATTTCTTGTGGGAAGCAAATACCGCATAAGGATTTCCATTCCCTCTGTATATCTTGTTTAGGCCCAGACCACGACGTCTCGGTCTGTCGCTTTTGTGCTACATTCAACAAACGCACTATTAAGCTTTGGGCGGAGTTCGCCCAGCATTATTTTGGGAAAGCATTTAACTATACTATGTCGTCGGATACTCCGACTCCGGTTTTGTATAAAAAACGCAAAGACAAGGACTGACACACGAGGTCCGCGGCCTCTACTGACACCACGCCAAAGCTGACTACATGTGGTCCGGTTCTCAGCGAGGCGCCTACGCAGCCCCTGATTACCGACGACACTTTTTTGACTGTTTCCTGTGCCCGAGGTCGCAGGCTCCTCGGCCCACACCCCGACTACAGATACCAAAGCCACTCTTGGCGTTGAAACTCAGAATGTGGACAGGTCCACCTCCACTCAAGGTGTCTTCAGACCCTCCTCTTCTTTCTCCATCAAGGCTTTCACAAAGTCTAAAGCAACCATGCACTCTGAGACCAGCTACACAGGGCCCATCCCCATGCCTAAGAAACAGATGCTTAAAATGGCTGAGGATTTAATTACTCTAATCAGAGGTTCTCAGCCCCCACCGGACAAAAGGCCCAGAGTGGAGGAAGATTCCCCCTCCTCTGATCAGGGCTCCATTATTTCAGAGCACTCTGATGATCAGGAACATTCTTACTCCCCTTTTGAAGACTCTGATGCGGAGGAGTCCATCCCTTCTGTATCCCCCCATGAGGATTACTCATTTGGGGAAACTTTGCACACCTTAAGGGAACACTTCCACTGGGAAGGCCGGGATTATTCAGATTCCAAGAAAAGGCTCAGGGAATTTCTCTTGTTACCTCAGCACAGGCCTCTGGCTATACCTCCTGTCTTGGACATCCTAGATGATGTTTACTTGGAGGCCTGCCTTAACCCGGACTCTCTACCTCCAGCTCCAGTTAAGCCTGACAGGTACTACAGGGTTCCTGACTCACACCAATTTCTATACAAAAGCCATGCTGCTGACCCAGAAACCTTCACACAGGGCCCCAAGGGAGTTAAGGCCTCCATTGCCTTCTGAGAGAGATTCCAGATCCTTAGAAAGGTGGGGAAAAAAGGTATATACCTCGGCTACCTTATCCATGAGGGCCTTAAACTGTCAGTTTCATATGCTAAAATACCAACAGTTTTTGTTATCACAATTGAAAAGTAAAATGTCACAACCTGAACAACCAGACTTGAAGGAGTTGCAGGATTTGATGCATAGTGCAGAACAAGTGGGTAACTATACCTTACAATGTGGTTTTGATGCTCTAGAGGCCTCATGTAGAGCTGCTGTTACAGGATCAGTCATACGTAGGCATGCCTGGCTCAAGGAACAAGCCTTGCCTGATCATGTCAAAGCTAAATTACTAGACGCCCCTCTTCAAAAGGATGTACTATTTGGTGCTAATGCTGAGGAGGTATTAAGGAAAATGGAGGAAAAGGCTAAATCAATGCAAACTGTGAAAGAATTTCTACAGGTTCAACCCCCACATTTTAGTAGAAATTGGCCTTCCAAAAACTGGTCCTTTCCTGCCACAGACAGACCCCAAAGAGGCAGATACAGGCGCCCGAGGGGCAGAGGACAATCCTAAGGATCGTTTAGATGCAGACAATGGCAAGCTCCTACACAAAGAGGTGGTGAGGACAACTCGCAATCTTTCAGAAAGCAAACCCAGTGACTTTCCCCTTTGCATGCCAACCAGGTCTCAAATGGCAGCCCCCTTAGGAGGAAAGCTGGCATTATTTTCAAAAAATTGGCATGTCACAAAGGACAAATGGATCCTGGACATTATAAATAGAGGCTACAAATTCCATTTTCACACCCTTCCAAAAATGAGAGGCATGCCAAACCTGCCACACAATCAAAGGGCAGAGGCACAAAGGCTAATTACAGATCTCATAAACATGAAAGCTATTCAAGAGGTACCTACGCACGAACAAGGTCAAGGTTTTTATTCCAGGCTATTTCTGGTGCCAAGGAAAGGAAAAGATTGGAGACCTATTTTGGATCTATCCATCCTAAACACATTTCTACTCATACCAAAATTCAAGATGCTCACTCTACAGCAACTTCTTCCCATGCTGGGCAAGGAGTCTTGGCTGGTAACATTGGACCTCAAGGAGGCATACCTGCATGTCCCAATCAGACAAAATTGCAGAAGGTACCTCAGATTTCTTGCAGGTTCAACCCATTATCAATTCTCTGCATTGCCCTTTGGCTTATCTACTGCGCCCAGAGTATTCACGAAATGCCTGGCATCAGTAATTGCCTACTGCAGACCTCAAGGGATACAAATATACCCCTATTTGAACGACTGCCTGATCCAAGCGGACAGCAAGCACATTCTTCTGAAACATCTGGCTTATGTAATAATGTTATTGAATTCTCTGGGATACACAGTCAACAAAAAGAAATCAAGGCTAATACCCTCTCTGAAGATAATTTTCCTGGGTGCCAATTTGGACACAAACACCCAGATGGCCTACCTCATGCCAGAGAAGCAGGGGCAACTAATTCAATACTTCAGAACACTAGCAAATTGCACCAGGCTGACTGCAAGGAAAATCCTGCAAGCTCTGGGATTCATGGCATCTTGCATCTTACTAATCCCATATGCAAAGCTGCATATGAGAAAACTACAATGGTACCTGAAAAACATATGGTCTCAACACAGCCACAGTTTGGAAACAATAATACCACTAATTCCATGTCTGCAAAAGGAATTTGTGGTGGGCTCAAGCATGTCAAACAAACACAGGTCTTCCATTCAGCAAGCCTCAAGCAAATCAAGTCATCACAACAGACGCTTCGGACTACGCCTGGGGCGACATGACAGATCGGTGCATTCAGGGCAAATGGTCCCAAAAAGAAAAGCACCTTCACATCAATCAAAAAGAAATGCTAGCAGTAATAAATGCTATTATAGCTTTCAAGGACCTTCTACAACCAGGTCAACTATTGATAAGAACGGACAACACCGCAGTTATGTGGTACATAAACAAACAGGGAGAAACACATTCTTACCCCTTATGCAGACTGGCCATGTCACTTTGGAACATGGCCATGGACTTACAAATGGAACTACAAACACAGTACTTGCCAGGCAAGGAAAACATGCTGGCAGACAACCTAAGCAGGAATATGACAGATCCACACGAATGGAAATTGCATCCAAAAGTTTTTACAGAAATAATCCAAGAATGGGGAAGGCCAGACATAGATCTCTTTGCCTCCCACAAGAATCATCAATTGACAAAATTCTGCTCAAGGATCTTCCATCCAAAGGCCTGGAGAGTGGACGCCCTTTCTTTCAGTTGGGCATCAGTGACAGTTTATGCCTTCCCTCCTCTTCCTCTGCTACCCAAAGTTCTATTACAGACCAAAGATGATTCTCATTGCTCCGGACTGGCCAAGGCAACACTGGTACCCACTCCTGAGGAGCCTGACGCATTCCCCAACATGGACCCTGCCTCTCATGCCTCTTCTTCTGACTCAGCACAGTTTCAAAACTCTTCACAGCCAGCTAAAAACACTCAATCTAGCCGCATGGAAGATTCCTTAGCATCACAACAGGCCCTACTCTCCAAGGGGGTGCAGGATGTCATTTTGGAGGCCAGAAGGCCATCAACTAGAAAAGCTTACTCCGCAAAATGGAAACGTTTTTGTGTCTGGAATGAGAAAAAAGCCAGGATCCTGGAAAACTGAATTTACCTCAAATACTACAATATTTGGCTGAACTGCTAAGCAGTGGACTTTCTTTCTCCTCCATCAAAATCCATGCCTCAGCCATTTCTGCAGAATACAACACTGATCCACCTTTATTCTCTCACCCTCTCTTAAGACAGTTCCTCAGAGGGGCTAAGAATTTAAGGCCTCCAAGGAAACAACCAATACCTGCTTGGGATCTTAATTTCATTCTGGAAAAACTGACCTTGCCTCCCTTTGAGCCAGATGCCTCATCAGATTTGCAATATTTGTCCTGGAAAACAGCTTTCCTTCTGGCTATCACCTCAGCTCGTAGAGTTTCAGAACTACAGGCTCTCACGGCTGTCCAGCCTTTTATCATCTTTCATCAGGACAGAGTTTCCTTACAAACCAACCCGTCCTTTATGCCTAAAGTGGTATCCAGGGTAGCTTTAAATCAGGCCATACATTTACCTACTTTTTATCCTAATCCTCAAAACAAAGGGGAGAGATTACTACATTCCTTGGACATCCACAGACAACTGCGTTATTATTTGGACAGAACAAAGCCTTTCAGAAAATCAGAACAGCTCTTTGTGGCCTATGTAGGAGCTCAAGGGAAGCCAATTTCCAAACAGACAATCTCAAAATGGATAGCCCACTGCATACGCTTTTGCTATTCCTTTCATGGCAAAACTGTTCCTACTGGCATTAGAACTCATTCCACCAGGGCCACAGCCACCTCTGCAGCCTTCCTCAGAGGAGTTCCTACCAAGGATATTTTGGAAGCAGCCACTTGGAGTTCTGTGCATACCTTCTCCAAGCACTACAACCTACCATTATACTCCAAATCTAGAGCAGGCTTTGCCACTGCAGTCCTGCAGGGCATTTTGGCTCCTCCTAGTTCCACCTAGTGCCTACCCACCCCTTTCTTAGCTTTGGGATTCTACCCATCTGTTATGACTGCAGCTGTATGCACGATGAACATAGTACAGTTTTGTACCTACCATAAATGTAGATGTTCGAGTGCTAATACAGCTGCAGTCCAGGTTTCCCTCCCTCCTTCCCCTCTTGGGACAGGCCTATAGGCTAACACATCCTCATACAACCTGATTGGGGTTTTCATTTATGATGTATTTGCTTGCAGCTACTGTATTTTGATTATATTGCACTGCATTATCACACAAATTTATGTATTGCCTTCCTTCTGGGGGCACCTGACATCTGGGGCAAGAAAAACTGAAGAAAATGGCGTTGGCTGGTTCCTTTATACCCCTGTCGCACTGACGTCAGGGAAGAAGTGATGACAACCGACGCCGGACCTAGACTTTGGAATTCGGCCGACCGAGGACCCGCCTGACAGCAGGAGAACCCATCTGTTATGACTGCAGCTGTATTAGCACTCTAACATCTACATTTATGGTAGGTACAAAACTGTACCTTATATGGTACATAAACAAGCAAGGGGGCACACATTCCTACCCCCTCTGCAGGCAAGCCATGACTTTGTGGAGCACAGCACTGACCTATCAAGTACATCTGCAGGCACAATTCCTGCCAGGAAAGAAAAATACTCTGGCAGACTAACAAAGCAGAAACCTCATGGACCCTCACGAGTGGAAACTAAATCCACAGGTCTTCAGCATGATAACAAGGAAATGGGGATGCCCAGACATAGATCTTTTTGCCTCTCCTCACAACTGCTAACTACAGAGATTCTGCACAAGGACTTATCACTCACAAGCATGGAAAGTGGATGCTCTTTCATTCAGCTGGAAAACCCTAACAGTTTATGCCTTTCCACCACTGCCTCCTTCCCAACGTGCTCCTAAAAGTCAGGCAAGAGAAGCCAAATATGATTCTGATTGCCCCAGACTGCCATGCCAGCACTGGTACCCAATCCTAAAGAGCTTGTCTCAAGGCCCAGCCTGGACTTTACCTCAAATTCCTCATCTTCTGACTCAACAAAACAATCAGATCCTGCACACCCAACTCAGACCCTTAAATCTGGCTGCATGGCAGATAATATAGCCACTCAGAACACACCTCTCTCTAAAGCTGTTATGGATATCATTTTGGAAGCCAGGAGGCCCAGCACCAGGAAATCTTATGCAGAAAAATGGAAGAGATTCTGTGCTTGGAACCAGGCACAAGCACTTGAAACCACTTGTTCCAAGTATTCCTCAGATTTTACAATACCTAACTGAGATGCTGGACAAAGGCCTATCCTTCTCATCAATTAAGATCCATGCCTCTGCCATCTCAGCTCATTACAATACGGAACCTCCTATTTTCTCTCATCCACTGCTAAGACAGTACCTCAGAGGGGCAAAAAACATAAGACCCCCAAGGAGAGCACAGATACCTACATGGGACCTAAACTTTGTCTTAGAAAAGTTCACACTGCCTCCTTTTGAGCCAGCCAATACAGCTGATATAAAATTCTTATGGAAAACTGCTCTGCTCCTAGCAATAACTTCAGCAAGAAGAGTCTCAGTTACAGGCATTAATGGCAGTGGAACCTTTTCTCATTTTTCATCTGGACAGGGTTTCTCTAAGGACAAACCCAACATTTATGCAAAGGTAGTATCCAGTGTGGCTCTTAACCAAACCATTCATTTGCCAATATTTTATCCAAATCCCCCCAGCTACACTTCTACCTGGACAAAACAAAAGCTTTCAGAAAAACTGAGAAACTGTTTGTAGCATATGCTGCAGGATCACAAGGAAAAGCCATCTCAAAGCAGACTATTTCAAAATGGATAGGACACTGTATTCGTTTCTGCTATGCACAGAATAGCAAGTCAGTGCCTAAGAATATTAGGCCACATTCTACCAGGACAGCAGCCACTTCAGCGGCCTTTCTCAGAGGAGTACCAACCAAGGAAATTTTGGAGGCTGCAACTTGGAGTTCAGTGCACACTTTTACCAAGCATTATCACTCACCTCTTTACTCTAAATCCAGAGCAGGCTTTGCCACTGCAGTTCTGCAGGGCCTCATAGCCACTCCTAATCCTATTTAGACCCAGCCGCCCTACCTTAGCTTTGGGATTCAACCCAAATGTAATGACTGCAACAGTGAAACAGGATGAACATAGTACAGTTGTGTACCTACCATAAATGTAGATGTTAGAGTGTATTCACTGTTGCAGTCCAGGTTACCCACCCTCCATCCCCCTTTCTTTGCTGGGACTTCTCTATCCTATCCAACCTATGTGGCGTATTTGCTTGTAGATGAAGGTGTTGTTTTTATTTTTCTGTATGTTTTTATAAACATTATGTATTGCCTACCTTCTTGGGGGCACCTGACATCTGGGGCAAGAAAAACTGAAGAAAATGGCGTTGGCTGCATCTTATATACCCCATGGCGCACTGATGTCAGGGAAGAGGCGACAGCAATCGACACCGGACCAGGACTTTGGAATTCAGGCCGACTGCGGGTAGCCTGCCAGCAGGATAACCCAAGTGTAATGACTGAAACAGTGAATACACTCGAACATCTACATTTATGGTAGGTACACAACTGTACTTTGTGGGTTATCCCTGCTGGGTAGCCTTTGGCGGGCCAGATACCTGAGTAAAGGATTTCCCCTCCCGTGTCAGCTGTCAGTTGTCTGAGACTGATGTCACAGCTATAAGGAGGTAGCTAGTGCTATTACGTCAGTCTTTCTTGCCATGGAGCCTGAAGCAGAAGCAGTTTGTGAGTGCATCGGTCAGCCGTCGCCAGAGTAAGCAACAAACCTACTAAAGCTAAGTGCCCTGTTGGAAAACCCTTTCTTGCACTTAAACCGATGTCTGAGAAAGTGAATAATTGTCTCCATTATGGAAAACCAATGCCACACTGAGACTTTCATAATCTGTGTAACTTGTTTAGGCCCAGACCACGACACCCCCAGATGTCTGTTCTGTGCCTTATTTAACACTAGGGCCATCTGTAGAAGAGCTGAATTTGTAGCTAGGCATTTCAAGAGTAGTAGTTGCCAAAGCAAAATGGTGTCCGTCGGTCAGTCTACTGTGGAATTTCCAAGAAAGGAAAGAGACCACAAAAGGTTACTCCCTCAGACGACTCAAACCTGAAGTCAGTCAGCTAACCATCCACTCTTAGTGGAGCTCAGTAAGATGCATATGCAGCCCCTGACAGCTGAAGAGCCATCGCAGGCCTCTGCAGAGACCCTTTTGGAGTCCGGTACGCCACCAGATCAGGGTTCTACCGAAATGTCAGTCACCAGCCCCACAGTTGGTTCCGGAGCCACTTTGCAGGCACCAGCTTCCAAGGAGGCCTTTTGGATGACCAATGCAAGACAAAGACTGACAGCCGCACCACCAGTCAAAACCACACATGGGTCCAAGTGATTCCGTGGGCTTAAGTCCAAGGTCACCCCTAGGAAAACACCTTCCTCTGAGCCCCACCGACTACCTCCCACCCAACCTGCTCAGTATCAGCAGTTACTTAGGATGGCTGAGGATTTAATCTCTCTCATCAGGGGTAACCAGTCTGCTCAAGCCAAAAGAAAAAGGGACTTTTCTCCAGAGGTGCTTTCAGAGCCAGAGTCAGAGGACTCTGAATTTCTGGACTCTGACACTGAAGAACAGCCCCTGGCAGCCACTGAAGATTCCGATGCTGAGAAATCCATTCCTTCTGCATCCCCTCCTGAGGACCTCTCATTCGGGGACTCAGGACTACCCCCAGTCAAAGAAGAGACAGAGTTCCTTGACTTGCCACAACATAAATCCTTAGCCATTTCTCCCATTGTGGATGTCTTCCTGGAGTCTGGCTTCACCCCTGATGCCCTGCACCCAGAAAGCCTGACTGATATTATAGGGTGCCAGACACCCATAAGTATTTGTTCAAAAACCCTGCAGCTGACCCAGAGGTCATTACTCAGGGACCTAAGGAGGCTAGGGCCAGTTCCTCCAAAAATCCCATACCCTCTAACAAGGAGAGCAGAGCCTTGGACCAATGGAGCAAGAAGGTCTACACATTGGCTACCCTGGACTTTAGAGCTCTCATTTGCCAATTCCATATGCTTAAATATCAACAGAACATGCTGGACTCATTAAAGCAGAAAAATTCTCCCTTACCAGAAAGTACTACTACCAGAGAACTAGATCATCTGACGTACTCCAGCTCACAAGTGGCCAAGCATTCCCTGCATTGCGGCTTTGTTGCTTTGGAAGCTTCTAGTAGGGTTGTATGTTTTGGCTCAGTCATTAGAAGGCATGCGTGGTTGAGGGAGCAAACATTGCCTGATCAGGTTAAATCAAAACTTCTGGATGTCCCCTTGAATAAGGAACAATTGTTCAGCCTTAAGGCAGAAGAGGTGATTTAAGAAAATAAGACAAGGCCAAGTCAATGCAGATGGTCAAGGACTTCCTTCAGGTACAACCCCCATGATTCAGCAGGAACTTCCCTACCAAGCACTGGTCCTTTCCTGCCCAACTAAAAACTGTGCAAATGAAGGGGCACAGAGATAGGACCTCCAGGTACCAGCAGCAAAGCCAGCAGACGCCTAGACCATGGACCTCTACTACACCTAGACAAGGGAGTTTTAAGTCCACTCCCTACCCCCCAACAGGCTAGGAGGAAAACTTTCCCTGTTCCTAGACAAGTAGCAAATAATCGCCGCAGATCGTTGAGTCTTATTTTCCAAAGGATACAGATTCACTTTTAGGTAACCCCAGATTTTCAGGCTTTCCAGATGTACCAGCAAACCAGAGGACAGAGGCCATCTGCCAAATTCAAAAACTTTGTGCTCAAGGAGCAGTGGAGCCAGTACTAAAGGAACAAGCCGGAAAAGCATTTTATTCAAGGTTGTTCCTAGTACCCAGAAAAAAGGGCACCTGGCACCCTATTCTAGACTTATCCACGTTAAATCTGTCCCTCCTAGTGCCAAAATTCAAAATGCTGACCCTTCACAAGCTCTTGCCAATGTTGGTGCCAAATGCTTGGCTAGTGACCCTAGCTCTGAAGGATGCCTACCTCCATGTCCTTAAGGGAGTCCTGCAGGAGTTTTCTACACTTCAGAGCAGTTTCAGTTCTCTGTTCTGCCCTTTGGCTTCTCTACTGCTCCCAGAGTCTTCACCAAGTGCCTGGCTCCTGTCATTGCCTTTTGCAGACAGAAAGACGTACAGATTTACCCCTATCTGGATGACTGCTGCATCCAGGTGGACACCAAGGAGAAACTCCTGCAGAATCTTACCTTTGTCCAAACCCTCCTAACCTCCCTGGGATTTACCATCAACAGGAAAAAATCCCAATTCCAACCTACAAGACGGATAACTTTCTTAGGAGCTCTCCTGGACACATTTGCCCAAAGAGCCACCTTCTCTCCAGAGAAGCAGAGCTTTCTCCCCTAGCTCACAGGACCCACTTCACAGCGAGGAAGTTCCTGCAAGCACTCTAGTACATGGCATCCTGTTGGTGTCTTTGGCCAGGCTCCACATGAGAAAACTACAGTGACTTCAGAAACCTATGGTGCCAACACTGTCACTGGAGCACCAGCTGCCTCTGATTCCCTGCTTGAGGAAGGAGCATTTATGGTGGGCAGAAGTATATACCCTGAACAGGGGTCGACCCTTTATCACCCTTCCCCAAGGTCAAACCATCACCACCGATGCCTCAGACACAGCCTTGGGGGCTCACTTAGGAGAGATGTGCACTCAAGGTATTTGGGACCAGGGAGATCTAGCCCTCCATATCAGCAAGAAGGAAATGCTGGCAGTGCACAGGATAATAGCTTTGAAAGTCCACCTCAGACCAGGAGTACTCTTGATCAAAACAGACAACACCATGGTCATGTGGCACATCAACAAACAAGGGGGCACACACTCCTACCCCCTTTGTTGCCTAACTATGCTAATCTGGCAGACAGCCTCAATGATGGGACTGTATCTGATAGCCCAGTACATTCCAGGGGAACACAACACCCTGGTAGACCAGATCAGCAGAAGTGTCCTGGACCCCCTACAATTGGCAGCTTACACAGTGAAACCTTCCTCAGCATCATACACCTCTTGGGATGCCGGAGGTAGACCTCTTTGCAACAATATAAAACAGACAGCTGACCAGGTTCTGCTCCAGGGAGTTTCACCCACGAGCTTGGAAAGTGGATGCTCTCTCTCTTCACTGGGGCAGCCTGTTTGTGTATGCATTCCCTCCCTTGCCATTGATTCCCAGGGTACTTCTAAAGATCAGGGAGGACAGTCCAAGGGCTATCCTCATTGCCCCAAACTAACCCAGGCAGCACTGGTGCCCCTTACTCCTCAGCCTGACCAAGGAGTTACCCATGAAGCCTGCCTCACAGCAAAGCTGCTAACCCAAGAAAAAGGGTCAGTATTGCATCCATATCTTCAGACTCTCAGCCTATCTGCATGGCTTATACCCCAGAGGTGGATATCCAAGCACCTTTGAGCAAGCAGGTTCTGGAAATCATTCAGGAGGCCCAGCACCCGGAAATTCTTTTCTGCAAAATGGAAAAGATTTGCTGCCTGGTGTTACAATAAGGGTGAAAGCAGCACCCATGCCACACTCTCATTGGTTCTGAGCTACTTGGCAGAGCTCGTGCAGAAGGGATGGTCATACTCTATCAAAATACATGCCTCAGCTATCTCTGCTCATCCCCCAACAGAGTAACCTATGTTCTCACATCCCTTGTTAAAGCAGTTCCTTAGAGGGGTGTCACACATCAGGCCACCTAGAAGGCCACCCGCTCCAGCATGGGACCTGATCTTTGTCCTGGAAAAACTGACTTTGTCTCCTTTTAAGCCAGCTGCCTCAGCAGAACTTAAACCCCTCTCTTGGAAGACTGCCTTCCTGCTGGCCATAACCTCAGCCAGGAGGGTTTCCAAGCTGCAGGCCCTTGAACCTTTCATTATTTTCCATGCAGACAGGGTCTCTCTTAGAACCAACCCCTCCTCTATGCCTAAGGTGGCATCTGAGGTGACCCTTAATCAGGCTGTCCATCTCCCTACCTTTTTCCCAAACCCACAAAATAAGGGGGAAAGGATTCTGCATACATTAGATGTGCACAGACAGCTTAGGTACTATCTGGATAGGACCAAGTCTCAGAAAGGCTGACCAGCTGCTGGTCAGCTTCGCTCTGGGGGCAGAGGGAAAAACCCATATCCAAGCAGACTATTTCTAAATGGATAATCACACTGCATCCATGTCTGCTACTCCTTTCATTGAAAGATGCCTTCCAAATCAGTTGGAACCCATTCTTCTAGGGCAGCATCAATTTCAACTGCCTTTCATAAAGGTGTTCCTACCAAGGATATTTTGGAAGCTGCCACCTGGACATCAGTCCACACCTTCACCAGGCACTACCAGCTGACTATTTTCTCCAAATCCCAGGCAGGCTTTGCTTCAGCAGTCCTGCAGGGCATGCTGGCTTTCACTTAAAGCAGTGCAAGCCTAGACTCCGGCTTCTTCCCTTCCACCCTACTACTCACCTTTGGGAATCTTCCCACAAGTTATGACTGCAACAGTGAAACATGAAAATAGTACAGTTGTGTACACTTACCATAAATGTAGATGTTCATGTGTTCACTGTTACAGTCCTGATGTTCTTCGTGTTTCACTGTTGCAGTCATCACATTTGGGTTATCTGCTTGCAGTAGCCCTCATTCAGCCTGATTATCAAAGTCTTGGGTCCTGCGTTGTTTAAACGAAAACACAGTGCTGGTGTAATCGCATTAGTGGACTGCATAGTCATTTAATTAATCTTTCTGCGTTTTGTTGGACTGAAGAGTCGTTTAATTAAAGTATTTTGTGTGGATTACGGATTTGTGCTTTCTTCAAACTGTTCTACATTTTGGTATTTTGGTGAACATTGGAGCAGTGATTCTTTTTGGTTTTAGCTGTTCTTATTAAATATCCACAAGGGACAAACCAGAATTCTTGCTGGTGATGCCCTTTTGGCCCTGGCAGCATTGGTTCCCCCACTATCACCTGGCCAGGGGTCATCACCCCAAGTTACCCCACAGAAGGAACTTGCTCACGCAGCACAAGGGCTCCCTACATCGTATGTGTGTCATCTCTCAGCCTGACATCATAGATGATTGGATTCTCATCCTTTTTAGACACCAGTTTTCTGGTTCTTCAGTAGGCAAGGGAGCCTAGTACTAGAAAGTTTTTCGTAGTCAAATGGAAGAGGTTTTTGGCCTGGTGTCATGCTAGAAAACATGACCGTATGCAAATTGTGCTTCCTGCTATCCTTTTACTTGTGTGAGCTACTAAAAGTCTGTCATTACCTACTCCTCTGTTAAGGCACACTGGCCATTTCTATATGCTAGTCACCACACCCCCTCTATTTTCCGGTCTGGATGTTGAGTTTGTAAAAGGAACCCTTAGTTCAAAACCATATAGAAGAGCTATTCTGCCTTAGGAACCTCAGTTTTGTTCCTAGTAATACTCCCTCTACTTCCCTTTGAAACAGCGGTTTCTGCTTTTCTCAAATCTTGTACTTGGAAATGCAGTCCTTCTAGTAGCCCTTAGCTAAAAGACTGAGTTCCAAATCCTAATAGCATCTGTCTCTCTTTCACAAGGACAGGCCTTCTCTGAAGGCCAATCCTTTATGCCTAAAGTGGTCAGTGAGCTATCCCTGGATTTAGCCCATCAATCTTCCTGCTTCCCCCCCCCCCAACCATCAGAACAAGGAGAAGCAAATCTGATGTTCTTCATGTTTCACTGTTGCAGTCATCACTTGTGGGTTATCCCTGCTGTGGTAGCAGTCGGCCGGCCCAAATACCAGTCATTGTTTTTCTCCGTCAGCTGCTGTCACTTGCTGCCTGAGGTCAGGTCATCAGTGCTATAAAGGAAGGCAGCCAATGCCATTACATCAGTCTTTCTTGCCGTGGAGCCCATAGCAGAAGCAGTTCGCAAGTGTGCTGGTCGCTACCAGAGTTTGAATTACAGCTGAAAACGTCTAAAGCTAAGTACCCCATTGGGGATCCTTTTTTCTTGCACTAACCAATGTCTGAAAAATTTAAAAATTGTCTCGTCTGTGGAAAGCAAATACCACACCAAGACTTCCATTCATAATGAGTCACTTGTTTAGGCCCAGACCACAACGTTCCCGTTGCCAGTTCTGTGCCCTCTTTAACACGAGAACCATTCGTCATAGAGTTCTTACTATAGCCAGGTATTTTCATCTTCATTCTTCGCATTCAGAAATGGTGTCCGTCAGCCAACCATCCAAAGACATTTCGAAAAAACATAAGGATAAAGATAGAGATAGACCACACAAGGCTAAGCCTTCCGACGACTCTACTGCTAAGCAGATCGTCAGTTCTCTGGAATTCAGTGAGGCACCTTCACAGCCCCTGATGCCCGATTTGATACCTTCGCAGGCCTCTACTGAGACCCTTTCAGAGTCCGGTATGCCACAGAAATCTTAGTCTTACGAGCCTTTAGTTGTCTCTGCCTTGGTTGGGTCCGGAGCCGCGACACAGGCACTGGCTTCCGAGGAGGTTTTTCACACTACCGAATCTAGACGAAAAATGAGATATTTTCCTCCGACTACCGTTTCTCTCAAACCGATGGATACTCTTAGACCTAGAAGCAAGGCCATTTGTAGGAAAACTACCTCTATCCACCATTTTACTCCTGCTCCACCACTCCAAGCTCAAATGCTTAAAATGGCGGAGGGTCTTATCACCCTTATCAGGAGTAGTCAGGCCACACCTTCTAAAAGGAAAAGAGACCTTTCTCTTGAAATACTGACAGAACAAAGTTCTGAGGAGTCTGATATTCAGATTTTGAAGAGGAACAACTTCTGACTGCTTATGAGGATTCAGATGCTGAGGAATCCATTCCTTCTGCCTCCTCACCAGAAGATCTTTCCTTTGGGGAAACCCTTCACAATCTCAGGGAACATTTCCACTGGGAATCCCAGGACTTCCCTCAGTCTAAGAAAAGACTACCTGCCCCAGCACAGATCCTTGGCCATCCCTCCAATCTTAGAGGTTGTTGATGATGTCTTCCATGAATACAGCTCAACTCCTGACACCCTCCCACCTGCTCCCAGAAAACCTGACTGGTATTAGAGTACCGGATTCTCACAAATACCTGGACAGAAGTGCTGTTGCAGACCCGGAGATCATTACACAGGGACCAAAAGGAGCCAAGGCTAGTTCTGCAAAGAATCCTATTCCTTCTGACAAGGACTCCAGAGCACTCTGCTGTCAGTTCCACATGTTATAATATCAGCAACACACTTTGAAACTATTAAAACAAAAGATTTCAACTTTTCCTGACTGTGCCAATTTTAAAGAGCAGATTTACTGCACTCTACGTGTCAATTGGCTAAACACTCATTACACTGTGGATATGATGCCCTAGAAGCCTCAAGCAGGGCAGCAGTGATGGGATCTGTCATTAGGAGACATGCATGGTTGAAGGAACAACCTCTCCCCCGAACATGTCAAATCTAAATTACTTGATGCACCCTTGGATAAAGACTGCTTGTTTGGAGTAAAAGCAGAAGAGGTGCTTAAAAAGATGGAAGATAAAGCAAAATCTATGCAAATAGTAAAAGATTTCCTTCAGGTACAACCTCCTAGGTTCAGCAGGAATTTTCCCTCAAAACACTGGTCCTTTCTTGCACCTAGCAGATGGGGGCAAGGTAAACCCCGCAGGGACAGGCCTCCCAGACTCCTATCCCAGGGACAGCAGAGAACCAAACAGTGGACCACTTCCACTCCAAAGGCAGTTTTAAGCCATCTCTCTATGGCAAAAACTCTTAATGACCCCCCCCGCCCTCTCTTCAGTCACCAAAAACTAGGAGGAAGGTTCTTCCTCTGCAAAGAAAATTGGATTTCTGTAACAAAGGACCAATGGGTCTTAAAGATCCTTTTCAGGGATGCAAATTCTCCTTCAACGAACTCCCAATTCTAAGAGGGTACCAAGACTTACCTTCAAATCAGTGGGCAGAGGCATTGAAACAAGTTCAAAAACTCATATCCCAAGGGGCAGTAGAACCTGTCCCCTCAGATCAAACAGGCAAAGGCTTTTATTCCAGACTATTCCTTGTTCCCAGAAAAGAGGGCACTGGGCACCCCATCCTGGATGTATCCATTCTGAACACCTTCCTGGTGGTCCCCAAATTCCAAATGCTAACTTTGCAGCAGCTGCTGCCTATGCTAACAAAAAAATGTCTGGTTAGTTACCCTAGATCTAAAAGATGCCTACCTCCACATCCCTATAAGGGAATCCTGCAGGAAATTCCTTCGCTTCAGAGCAGGCTCACAACACTTTCAGTTCTCTGTGCTACCCTTTGGCTTATTTACTCCTCCCAGGGTATTCACCAAATGCTTAGCCCCGGCCATAGCCTTTTGCAAAGAGAAAAATATACAAATTTACCCTTATCTGGATGACTGCCTCATTCAGGCAGACTACAAAGAAAAGCTCCTGAAGGACCTCCTCTTTGTCAAAACTCTCCCAACCTCCTTAGGGTATACCATCAACGAGATGAAATCAAAGCAAACACCCTCCAGAAAGATCATTTTCTTAGGAGCACTGCTGGACACCACATCCCAAATGGCCTTCCTATCCCCAGAAAAGCAGAGCTTCCTGCCATCATTGCCTTAATCTGCGAAGACTTGGCTGGTTGGAACTGCCAAATCTCCTCAAACTTAGCCAACTCCTTATAAAATTATCAACCATCCTGATAGAACTCCCTCACTGTGCAAAATTCTAACTCCATATACTAACCTCAATAGTCTCCGATCATCAAACAGCATCCAGATCCTAACCATTAAAGCAAAAAACTCAGGTGGGGATGCCATTGGCAAGCAGTGGAACTCCCTGCCAAACAACCTTAGACTTACTTCTTCGCTCTATCATTTCAAAGCTAACCTTAAAGAATATCTCCACACAATGGACATGCCCATGTCGAACCTGACTAACTACATATCTCTTTACTTCTAGGTCCACTTCCTAGCCCATTTCCTAATTGCAGATCTCTAAAATTTCTTTCCTTTTAGTAATAAGGAAAATCTCTGATTTCAGTCTATTTTTCAGTATCTTTAACGAAATCAATGTTCTGTGTATAATTTCCTGTCTGTCCTTTAGTCTTGTATAACATCTATGTAAATTTTCATTCCTGCATATGTAAGCTGTATTCTCTTGTTGTAACAATACTTTGAATCTTGCAATTTAAATATGTACCTCTATTGTGTATTGGAGCTTTTCTCCTCGGGCCTCTACTGAAAACGGATATGTATCCAGTTAGACCAGCCCGGTTAACAAATGTAAAATAAAATAAAATAAAATAAAAAAATAAAATTCTATTTTACCCAGCTGGCTTCCAGAAGTCACCTCACTGCGAAGTAGTTCCTGCAAGCCTTGGGGGGTACATGGCATCTTGTATCCTAATTCCTCTGGCCAGGCTTCACCTGAGAACTACAGTGGTACCTAAAGAACCTTTGGTGTCAGCACTCTCAACCTCTAGAGACCTCTCTCCCTCTGATCCCCTGTATAAGGGCAGAGGCCTGTGCCCAGAATAAGGGAGTTTTTGCCCTCCGCCCAGCTGGGCAGACCATTGCCACTGATGCCTCAGACATAGCTTGGGGCACTCACCTAGAAGGCAGGTGCACCCAAGGTCTTTGGGATGCCCAGCACCTTCCCTTACACATCAACCAGAAGGAAGTGATGGCAGTACAAAAGGCTCTGACATCCTTCAAACCCCATCTCAAGCCAGGGGTTCTCCTTATCAAAACAGACAACACCATAGTAATGTACATCAACAAACAGGGAGGGGACCCAATCTTACCCTCTGCAGGCTAGCCATGAAGCACTGGCTTGACGGCCTATTCCATGGGACTACACCTGATAGCCTAATCCCTACCTGGAATCAACAACATCCTGGCAGACCACTTCAGCAGAAACTTACCGAACTCCCACGAATGGCAGTTCCACAGAAAAATCTTTTTACAAATCACTCAGGCATGGGGGACTCCAGAGGTGGATCTCTTTGCTTCGCATCTCAACCATCAGCTGAAAAAATTCTGCACCAGGGAATATCACCACCTAGCATGGAAGGTGTATGCCTTGATCTTCCCCGGAACACCCTCTTTGTGTATGCATTCCATCCTCTGCCTCCTATTCCAAAGGTACTGATCAAAATAAGGGAGGAGAGACCAAAGGCCATCCTCATTGCTCCAGATTGGCCCAGACAACATTGGTACCCCTTACTACGCAGCCTGACCTTACAGCCTTGTAGGCAGCTTCCCCTGATCTCAGACCTCAACTCAAATTGGGGGGGGGATGCTGCACCCAGACTTGCAGACTCTCAAACTATCAGCAAGGCTAATACTCTAAAGGCAAACAAGGGACCCCTGTTAAGCAAACCGGTGCTAGACTTTATCACAGAGGCCAGAAGGCCCAGCACCAGAAAATCTTACGCAGGAAAATGGAAAAGATTCTGCTCCTGGAGCCAGTCCAGAGGGGGCAATACCTCACAACCTTCCCTCTTATGGACTACCTAGCAGAGCTACTTAATAGTGGCCTCTCCTTTTCCAATATTAAAATCCACGCTGCAGCCATTTCAGCTCATTTTGATAGAGAACAGCCCCTGTTCTCCCATGCTTTGATTAAAAAATTCCTCAGAGGGACTTCTAATATCAGACCTCCCAGAAGGCCACCCACTGCAGCCTGGGACCTGAATTATGTTTTGGAAAATACTAACTTTACCGCCTTTCAAACCTGCTACTTCAGCAGAACTAAGATATCTCTTCTGGAAGACTGATTTTTTCCTAGCTATCACCTCAGCCAAAAGGGTTTTAGAACTTCAGGCACTGATGGCCATTGAGCCCTTCATCTTCCATGCAGACAGGGTCTTCCTGAGGACTAATCCCTCCTTTATGCCCAAGGTGGTATCTAATGTAACTCTCAACCAGGCCATATGTCTACCCACCTTCTTTCTTAACCCTCAAAACAAGGGGGACACAATTCTGCACTTACTAGACATGCACAGACAGCTCAGATACTATCTGGACCATACTAAACCCTTCAGGAAAACAGACCAGCTACTTGTCAGCTTTGCTCCAGGGGCAGAGGGGGAAGGCCATTTCCAAATGGATATCACACTGTATCCATTTCTACTAAAGATTGCATGGGAAACCCCCCCCCCCAAGTCTATTCGAACCCATTCCACTATGGCACCCTCCACTTCCACAGCATTCCTCAGAGGAGTTCCCACCAAGGACATCCTGGAAGCTGCCACCTGGACTTCTGTCCATACCTTTACCAAGCATTACCACCTACCTTTATTTTCTAAGGCTAGGGCAGAGTTTGCCTCTGCAGTGCATGCTGACCCATTCCTAGGTTTCTTACTAATCCTACCACCCCTCTCCTCAGCTTTGGGAATCTTCCCACAGGTGATGACTGCAACAGTGAAACATAAAGAACATAGTACAGTTGTGTACACTTACCATAAATGTAGATGTTCAAGTGTATTCATTGTTGCAATCCTGGATGTTCTTCGTGTTTCACTGTTGCAGTCATTACATTTGGGTAATCTGCTGGCAGGCTGCCCTCAGTCGGCATGATTAACAAAGTCTTGGGTCCTGTGTTGGTTGCTGTCCCTTCATCCATGACGTCAGGTTGTCAGGGGTATAAAACATGCAGCCGACACCATTACATCAGTCTTTCTTGCCGCACGGTGCCTGAAGCAGGAGCAGTTCACAAGTGCCGGTCGGCCAACTCCTGAAATTTTCATTTTCGAGTTTCAGAATCGAAGTCTTCAACTAAAAGCTAAGTACCCCGTTGGGGAAACTTTTTTTGCTCCTTACCGATGTCAATAAAAGTTAATAATTGTATTACTTGTGGGAAGCAAATACCTCATAAGGATTTTCATTTGTACTGTATTTCTTGCCTAGGCCCTGACCACGACGTACCTTGCTGTCGGTTTTGTGCTTTATTTAATCCGCGCACTATCCATCGTCTGCACATTTTTGCTTCTAAACATTTTGGTTCTCTGTTTAATTATCCAGAAATGACGTCTGTTAGGAATCAGACTACCGGAATACCGAAAAAATGCAAAGAAAAAGAGACAGACCGTTGAGGTCCAAAACTGCAGACGATGCTTCTCCTAAGCCAGTCGCCAGTTCGCTGGTACTCAGTGAGGTGCTATCGCAGCCCCTGATACCCACTACTTCTGATTCGCAGGCCTCTACTGAGACCCATTCGGAGTCCGGTATGCCATGAGATGCTTCACCTATGGACGCGGTTGTCTTTACCTTGTATGGGTCCGGAGCCGCTGTGCAGGCACCGGCTTCTGAGGGTGTATTCAGGTTACAGATTTGCATATTAAACGGACTCCACCTTCAATACTAAGGCCTAAATCTCGATCTATGCCTAAAAAGCCGACGCCCAGGACACATGTTCAGGCCCCAATGCCTAAAAAACAAATTATGAAAATGGCTGAAGATTTAATTACTCTAATCAGGGGTAGTCAACTCCCCCCTTCTAAGAGGCCTAGGGCTGAACTTGACTATGAATCTTCTGAACAAGATTCTGTTTCTTCTGACTCTTCTAATGACCTGGATTTGTCCATACCTACTTATGAGGACTCTGATGCAGAGGATTCCATTCCCTGTGCTTCTCCCCCTGAGGATTTTTCTTTTGGAGAAACTTTACATACCTTAAGGGAGCATTTCCACTGGGAAAGTCAGGATTTTTCTGAATTCAAAGAGAGGCTTAGGGATTTCCTCCTTCCTCAGCATAGGCCTTTGGCTATACCTCCTGTACTAGACATTGTTGATGTTTTCGGAATCCAGTATGGCCCCTGATTCCCTGCCTCCGGCCCCTAGTAAACCAGACAGATACTACAGGGTTCCTGAGTCCCACAAATTCCTTTTCAACAATCCTGTTGTGGACCCTGAAACCATTTCTCAGGGGCCCAAAGGTATTAAGGCTTCTACTGCTAAAAACTCTACCCCTTCTGATAGAGACTCCAGGGCGCTGGATAGATGGGGTAAAAAGGTTTATACTTCTGCAACCTTGGCAATCAGGGCTTTAAACTGTCAGTTCCATATGCTTAAATATCAACAGCATATCATGGGACTGCTTAAACAAAAAATGATGTTGATTTCTGACTGTGTGGAAAATAAAGATTTACAGGATTTATTGCATTCAGCTGAACAAGTTGGAAAACATACTTTGCAATGTGGTTTTGATTCTTTAGAGGCCTCTTGCAGGGCTGGTGTTACTGGGTCTGTGCTTAGAAGGCATGCTTGGCTTAAGGAGCAATCTCTGCCTGATCATGTTAAAGCACAACTGTTGGATGCTCCTTTGCAGCAGGACCGTCTGTTTGGCAATAAAGCTGAAGAAGTTCTAAAAAAGATGGAAGATAAAGCTAAATCTAGGCAAACTGTGAAAGATTTCCTACAAGTACAACCTCCAAGATTTAGTAGGCACTGGCCCTTTCTAGAGCCATTCAAGCCAAACCCAGGCACTCCAAAAGCACCAGGTTTCAGTCCCAGGGGACTTTCAAAAGTAAGCAGTGCGGTGCTTCCACTTCCAAATCTGAAAATAACAAGACACCACCTTATGGTAAACAGTATCAATGACTTTCCTTTAAGATTACTAAGCACTTACCTCTGTCACCCTTTGGGGGGAAAACTGGCTCTTCATGCAAAAAACTGGCAACTTATAACCCAGAACAAATTGGTTTTAAATATAGTGTCCCAGGGATACAGATTTCATTTCCACACATTGCCAACTCCAAACGGGTCACCAGACCTGCCACCAAATCAGTGGACAGAGGCTCAGAAAAAAGTACTTTCCCTCCTAAACATGGGGCTATTCAGCTAGTACCAGAAGAGGAAAAGGGACAGGGCTTCTATTCCAGACTTTTCCTGGTACCCAGAAAAGACAAATCATGGCATCCAATTCTGGACCTGTCTACTCTAAACACCTTTCTGGACATTTCAAGATGCTGACACTTCACCAGTTACTTCCTATGCTAGGCAAGGATGCCTGGTTGGCAACTCTAGATTTAAAAGAGGCTTACCTGCATATCCCAATCGGGGAATCTTGCAGAAGATACCTATGCTTCAAAGCAGGCTACTTGCATTATCAGTTCTCTGCACTGCCCTTTGGCTTGTCTACTGCGCCCAGGGTATTCACAAAGTGCCTGGCTCCAGTAATTGCATTTTGCAGGCAAAGAAATATTCAAATATATCCATACCTGGACGATTGTCTAATTCAGGCAGAAAACCAGGTCATTCTTCTAAAACAGCTGGTGTTTGTAAAATGGGTTCTAACTTGTCTAGGGTACACCATAAACGAAAAGAAATCACAACTGCTACCCTCTCAAAAAAATTACATTCCTGGGTGCAAGCTTGAATACAACTGCCCAGATGGCTTTCCATATGCCAGAAAAGCAAATTCATTTGATGACTTACTTCAAACAGGTGGACACAACCCTGCTATCTGCAAAACAAATATTGCAAGCCTTGGGGTTCATGGCCTCCTGCATTCTTCTAATTCCATATGCAAGACTGCATATGAGGAAACTTCAGTGGTACTTAAAAAGTTTATGGAGTCAACATTGTCACAGCCTGGAAACAATGATTCCTATCATTCCTTGCCTACGCCTAGAGTTCCTATGGTGGGCAGAGGCCTGCCACCAAAACAAGGGACTGCCATTCACACCACCCCCTGCTACCCTAACTACAGATGCATCAGACTGCATGGAGGGCTCATCTGGCAGGGAAGTGCATTCAGGGCAAATGGAGCCCAAATCAAATGCACCTTCATATCAATCAAAAAGAAATGCTACCTGTACAGAATGCACTGACAGCCTTCAAGGACTACCTTTATCCACGATAACTAATGGTAAGGACGGACAACACAGTTATGTGGTACATAAACAAGCAGGGGGGTACACATTCCTACCCCCTCTGCAGACTAGCCATGGCGTTGTGGAACATGGCCTTGAGCTACCAAGTACAACTACAAGCTCAATTCCTGCCAGGAAAGCTGAATATTCTGGCAGACGAACTAAGCAGAAATCTCATGGACCCACGCAAATGGAAACTGGAACCACGGATTTTCAACTTTTTGACACAAATGGGGGAGCCCAGACATAGATCTTTTTGCCTCACCCCAGAACTACCAGTTGGACAAATTTTGCACAAGAACTCCTCACAAAAAAGCCTGGAAAGTGGATGCTCTGTCCTTCAGCTGGATAAACCTATCAGTCTATGCCTTCCCCCTTTGCCTCTGCTCTCCAAAGTTCTACTAAAAGTCAGACAGGACAAACCAAAAATGATTTTGATTGCTCCAGACTGGCCTCGCCAACACTGGTACCCACTCCTGCACAGTGTCACAAATTTCTCCAGCACCTGCCTCAGACACCTTCCTTACTCTCTCAGCAGGAGAACCAAATTCTGCACCCTCCGCTCCAGACATTGAATCTTGCAGCTTGGCTAATCATTTAAATTCCACCTTAACATCCTTCAGCAAACCTGTGATAGATGTCATTTTGGAGGTGAGAAGACCTAGTACTAGAAAATCATGTTGACAAATGGAAAAGATTCTGTGCCTGGAATCAATCTCAAGGAATGAGCACAGCAGCTCCCATTTACCTCAGATTTTGCAATACTTAACTGAGATGCTTCACAAGGGCCTGTCTTTTTCCTCCATAAAAATCCATGCCTCAGCCATTTCAGCTCATTACAACTCAGAACCCCCCCCCCCTCTTCTCTCATGCTCTGCTAAAGCAGTATCTCAGAGGGGCCAAAAATTTGAGACCATCCAGGAGAGCTGCAACCCCTGCCTGGGACCTTAGCTTTTTGTATTGGAGAAACTAACTCTACCTCCTTTCGAGCCAGCTGCTACTGCAGACTTAAAATTTCTTTCCTGGAAAACAGCCTTCCTTTTAGCAATCACTTCAGCTAGAAGGATATCTGAATTACAGGCCCTTATGGCAGTGGAGCCTTTCATCATCTTTCATGCAGACAGGGGGTCACTCAGGACCAATCCATCCTTCATGCCCAAGGTGGTATCCATTGTGGCTCTTAATCAGTCCATTCATTTGCCAACTTTCTTTCCCAATCCATCGAACAAGGGGGAGAGGATTCTGCATTCATTGGATGTACACAGACAACTTAGATTCTACTTGGACAGGACTAAATCTCGAAGAAAATCTGAACAACTGCTGGTAGCATTTGCTGCAGGGGCAGAGGGGAAGGCTATGTCAAAACAAACCATTTCAAAATGAATAAGCCATTATATTAATTTCTGCTGTAAGTACCATGGAAAACCTATCCCACAGGGGATCAGATCTCATTCCAGCAGGACTGCATCTACTTCTATAGCCTTTTTCAGAGGTGTTCCTACCAGGGATATTCTAGAAGCTGCTACCTGGAGTTCTATACATACTTTCGCCAAGCATTATCATTTACCAATTTTCTCTAAATCCAGAGCTGGCTTTGCCACTGCTGTCTTGCAGGGCCTTGTAGCTGGTCCTAATGTTGTATAAATCCATTCTCCCAACCATAGCTTTGGGAATCTACCCAAATGTAATGACTGCAACAGTGAAACACGAAGAACATAGTACAGTTGTGTACACTTACCATAAATGTAGATGTTCGAGTGTATTCACTGTTTCAGTCCTGGTTACCCTCCCTCCAGCCCCCTGTTTTTCTCTTACTATACCTCTACCTTCTTTTACTATGCTTAAAAGCCTTTTTGGTGTATTTGCTTTTGGTGTTTAGGTATATTTTTGTGTTTTTTAATTTTATTTGCTCCCCATTTGGGGGGCACCTAACATCTGGGGCAAGAAAAACTGATGTAATGGTGTTGGCTGCATGTTTTGTACCGCTGACGTCATGGAAGAAGGGACAGCAACCGACGCAGGACCCAAGACTTTGTTAATCAGGCTGACTGAGGGCAACCTGTCAGCAGATTACCCAAATGTAATGACTGCAACAGTGAATACACTCTAACATCTACATTTATGGTAAGTGTACACAACTGTACTTTCCAAATATCAGTCACTTTTGGCCCAAAACCTTCAGGCGTCTGCTAGAAAGCTGAAGATGAAGAAGAATTTCACCTTTCAACACGACAATGACCCCAAGCATACATTCAAATCAACAAAAGAATGGCTTCACCAGAAGAAAATTAAAGTTTTGGAATGGCCCAGCCAGAGCCCAGACCTAAATCCAATAGAAAATCTATAGGGTGACCTGAAAAGGGCTGTGCACAAGAGATACCCTCACAATCTGACATATTTGGAGTGCTTTTGCAAGGAAGAGTGGGCAAATATTGGTAAGTCAAGATGTGTCATGCTGATAAACTCCTGAAGACTGAATGCTGTAATTAAATCAAAAAGGTGCTTCAACAAAGTATTAGTTTAAGGGTGTGCACACTTGTGCAACCATCGTATTGTACATTATTTTTTTATATTTTTTCCCTGACAGATTTGTTTGTTTTTCAATTGAATTGTACAGGTTATAGGTCACATTAAAGGTGGGAAAAGTTTTGAAATGATTTATTGTGGTCTCATTTTTTTTATATCACAAAAACCTGGCATTTTAACAGGGGTGTGTAAATGTTTTTATATATACTTACTTGCAGTTTAAACTTATCCTGAGGTTTCCTTTCTCCAAACAGTATGGTTCAGTTATCCTGAGTACTACATTTTTTTAAGCTTAAAGATCACAGACATGGAAATCTGTAGTTTTGCCTTTCAAGTATTGCCCACAAGTTGATGGGAGTTGGCAAAGATTTTTCAACTACTGCATTGATTTTGGTAAGTAGGTTGGTCATGAGATCCTGTTGCTTACCTTCAGGCAATTGTAATTGTTAGTCTGAAGGTTTGGGTTTCATTACCCTTGGAGGAAGGTGTCTTGCATGGCAAGAAATGAAAAGCAGCCTCTGTAACATATAGTGCTCACATTGTTTACTGATGCCCCTGTGGTTCATTCTTTCACTTTGCAATTATTTCTGTAAATATAGATGTCCTTCTATTCATATCCTGCTGTATTCATGGCATTAGGGAGTTTACCTCTGGTGAACTCTTGTATGTCTGGCCATTATACAAAAGTTAAATGCTACCACTAGGGTGCATGCGACATCCTGCGTGCCTGTCTCTCGGAAGTTGGGTATAAAACAGACGTCAGCACGCACCTTCCTCAGAACTTCTCTGCCGCCTGTGTGACTGCCAGCTCTGGTCATCGCTTTTCCAGAAGAAGCATTTTCCTACATCTGACTTTAGATAAGTACCCCTTAGGGGTTTTCTGTTTTGTTGCATGCTACTGTTTTGGGTTACATGTCTGATAGGAAGGGCAAGTGTAGGTGTGGAAGGCAAATTCCACATAAGGATTCACATAAGCTCTGCCTATTCTGCCCAGGCCGAGAAAACGACCATACCACCTGTAGTACTTGTCAGGCCTTTATTCCCAAGACCCTTAGATGTCTTGCTGCCATAAATATACCTTGAGAATCAGAGACTGAAACATTTAGCTTCTAGGATGGACCTGATGTCTGATCACTTGGACAAGCTCTCAGTCAAGAAGGCCAAAAAGAGTAGGCCTAAACCGATGGCTGCGCCTTCCACTTCAGCCATACCTCTCAAAGCTAGTGAAGGCCCAGAGTCCAAACTGGAGTCCTCAGAGGTTCTTTTGGCAGAAGGCCCAGAGGATATCAGTTCTTTGCCCGGGGTCACGTCCCGGAGGGAATCTCAGGTGTCCAATTTGTTTGCTGAGGGGGGGAAACTAGGATTGTTATATCTGTAGGTCCGTGTGGTGTCGCTTAAATCGTAAGCAAGGACATAGTCTCTGATGTTGTGGAGTACTGCCTGGCATCAGGCCCTCCTTACCCTCCACCACATTTCAGAATCCTCTCCACTGGGGACCCATAAGAAGAGAAAATAGAAAACAAAACATATCTCAGCCCGTCTTCTTTGCCCATCGAACAGCCTCTAGATTGGCAGGCCTTCACAATGCCTTCCTGGCCTTGTGTCAGGGTCCAACACCTTCCCAGGCCCCTACACCCTCTACCCAAAAGGGACCTGCTCCCGATGTCATCTCAGGAGAAGAGGATTCATCAGATGATGAATCCCTCACCTACTCTTCACAAATTGCTTCCCCAGAGGAGGAGTCCAACGGCACTTACTCCCCAGATGAGGATCTCACCTTTGGTGAGACCATCACAAAGATGCAAAACTTCTTCAGATGTGATAGCAGTCAATTCACTGAGACCCAAAAAAAGATACTATGAACTACTACAATTGGAATCTCCTAGCCCCTCTGCTGTGCCCCCAGTACACCCAGGTTTTCTGGATGCTTTCATGGCTGTTTCTAAAAACCCTGACTGACCGCCCCCAACACACAAGCATCCAGATAGATTCTACAAGGTGCCCGAGGGAGTAGCCGCCTTCTACAAAGCCCCATCTGCAGACCCTGCAGTCATTTCTGTGACCACTGACAAAACCTCCAAGTTACTTCCCTCCACCTCTCTACTGCTGTCTGATAAAGAGAGCAGAATGATGGAACATCTAGGGAAGAAGGTTTATACTTCTACTACTCTAGCAGTAAGAGCCACCAACTACCAGATAAACATGGCCAAGTATTCCTTGTCTCTCTTGGAAGATGTCAAGCAATTGGCAGAGCTCAGCCGCCAACTACCAGATACACATGGCCAAGTATTCCTTGTCTCTCTTGGAAGATGTCAAGCAATTGGCAGAGCTCCCTGACTCCCCTGCTTAAGGCCAAGGTTTTCCTCTCTCCTGAACTCCTGCACGCAAGTGACCAAACCCTCCATGTGCAGCTACAATGCTGTAAAAGCATCAGCAAGGGCTCTTGCCTCTGGATCTGTCATCAGGAGGTACTCTTGGTTAAGATTGCAACCACCTCCCTGATGACACAAAATCCAAGCTCCTTGATGCACTCCTGCACACCAAAAACCTGTTTGGTTCAGCAGCTGCTGAACTCTTTAATGCCCTCCAAACCAAAGGCAAGGAACTGCCAGAATTGAGACGTATCTTTGTCTTCCCAGTTCCACATTTTCAAGTGAATTACCCAGCACAAGCTTCTTTTGCGAGATCCTCATCTAAGAAAATGCAAGCTAAGCCTAGAAAGGACCACAGGAAACAGTCCTCATCTAGGTCTGTCTCCTCTACTCTACCCTCTAAGCAGTCTTTACAGGGAAAGCCTGGTAGTCTATGCCTACCAGGCCCTTCACCCAGACACCCCTCTCTCCATATGCCTCTCCCTCTCCCTTCCTACTTGGAAGCAGGTGACCCAGGACTCCTGGGTCCGATCTATCATAAAATAGGAATACTTCATGACTTGGGAGGTCAGACCCACTCCCAAAGGCATCCCTCACCCACCACAAGACCAAACTCCTCCTTTCCCACCAGTCCTGCAAGAACTTCTTGCCCAAGGAACCATTCAGGAGGTCCCGTCTACTGCAAGAGGAAGGGGATTTTATTCAAGAATCTTCCTGGTTCCCAGGAAGGAAGGTCCATAGAGGCCTATCTTGGACCTATCCCACCTCAATACCTTCCTCTAAGTTCTCCCCTTCAGGATGCTGTCTCTTCCTAACCTTCTCTCCCTCAACCTTCCTTCAGGCATTCCTAGTGTCCTTGGATATAAAGGACTCCTACTTGCACATTCCTATCCACCCACTTTTCAGAAAGTTCCTACGCTTCTCCATGGATTCTGCACACTATCAGTTCTGTGCTTTGCCCTTTGGTTTCTCTACAGCCCCAAGAGTATTTACAAAATGCCTGGCCCCAGTCATGGCATTTGCCAGGACAAAGGGAGTAAAACTTTTCCCCTATCTAGCCAACATCCTTATCCAAGCTACATCAAGTTACATGGCTTTGCAACACCTGCAGTTCATCATGTCCCTCCTAACAGGTCTGGGATTTACCATAAATCACAAACAATCCTTCCTGATACCCTCTCGAGATCAGGTGTTCCTAGGATTTCAGATTCTTACAAGGGAAATGATGGCTTGCCTATCACCAGAAAAGATTGTGATGCTCACATCCTTCTTTGAGGAGATCCTCCCTCTCAAAACCATCTCAGCCAGGGAATTCCCCCGAATCCTAAGATTCATGGCCTCGACTGTCCCCATGGTTCCCCTGACAAGGCTACACATGAGGAAGTTCCAGTGGTATCTGAGAACTATTTGGAAGCAACATCTACATCTGCTAGAGTTCATGATCCCCCATGCTTCCACGCTTGACCAGGGAACTGAAGGGGTGGATCTTCAAGATTCAGTCAAATCCAGATCTGCCCCTACAGTCCTCATCACCCAACCAAGACCTCTTTACAGATACTTCAGACACAGGCTGGGGTGCAACACTAAGAAAATGGAGAGTGAGGAATGCATGGACCCCCACTCAAAAAAAGATCACATCAATATCAAGGAATTGAGAACCTTGAAAATGTTCAAGGGTCAGCTTCTACCAGGCACCCTGAGGTGGTACACAGACAATACCACTGTGCTGTGGTACATCAACAAATGGGGGAGACAAGGTCCTACCTCCTGTGCAGAATAGCACTGCAGGCTTGAGAAATTGCCCTGGAGAAACAAATCCTTCTCCAAGGAATATATATCCCCTCTGCAGACAATATGATGGCAGATTTATTAAGCAGGACCATGACCATGTCTCATGAATGGATGCTGAATAGGGAAGTATTTCTGGCCCAGGTCCATCAATGGGGTATTCCGAATGTGGGTCTCTTTGCCTCCCCCATGAACAGACAGCTCCTGACCTGCCCCAGGGCACCACACTCAGAGGCTTGGAAGGTGGACACACTCTCAATCTCCTGGAAGGGGGTCTATGCCTATGCATATGCATTCCCTCCTTCCCTCTCATTCAGAGTCCTGCTCTCATTCAGAAGGAACCGCCTCAAATCTTGCTGGTACCTCCCTATTGGCCAAGGCATCATTGGTTCCCCCTATATTTCACCTAGCCAAGGGCAATCACCACAAGTTACCCCAGCAAATGGAACTGCTCACACAGGACAAGAACACTTACATCTCCAACTGTCCACACTGAATCTCACTTTGTGGGTGATAGGGCATAGATTCCCTTCAGACACCTATACACAGAGGACATGATCCAGGTTTTGCAGGAGGCCAGAAAACCAACTACTAGAAAATCTTACCTGTCATAGTGGAAGCAGTTTTCCTTATGGTGTCAGAAAAACAGCTTATAACAACTGATGGTAGAGCCCCCAATGGTCTAGTCCTACCTGTGTGACCTTATAAAGTCTGGACTATCATCTTCTTCCATTAAAATTCACACAACTGCCATCTCAATATCCCCTGCCATTGGTACCACCCTTAGCATCTAGGTTAGAACTCAATCTCTTCCTGAGAGGGACACTACATCTCAGACCCCCAATGAAGCCCATTCTGTCCCCTTGGGATCTAAACTTTGTCTTAGATAAGTTGACACTGCCACCCTTTGAATCAGCCAAATACTGCACTGTCCAACACTGCAGTTGGAAGACTATACTCATGGTGGCCATCACCTCAGCCAGAAGAGTATTGGAACTCGAGGCCCTTATGGCAACCCCCCTTTACGGTCTTCCACAAGGACAGGGTATGTTTGTGTACCAACCCTATATTCATGCCTAAAGTGGTCAACAAACTGTCCTTAAATCAGACTATCAATCTGTCAACATTTTTCTTCTCTCTGCAGAAGCAGGTAGAGAGGATAATTCATTCACTGGATGTACACAGCTCAGATACTATTTGGCCAAAACCAAATCCTTCCACAAATCTGACAGGCTCTTCATCTCCAACCACCCAAGAGCCATAGGTCATCCTGTTTCCAAGCAAACAGTATCCCCTTGGATATCTAAAATAATTTCCTTCTGTTACACTAACCATGTTGGGTCACTGCCAGTCAGGCCACACTCCACTAGGGTAGTGCCATCCTCAGGGGCATTCCTTAAAGGGCTGGACACAGCTGCTATCCTTGAAACAGCTATTTGGTCCTCAGTCCACACATTCACTAGACACTACAAACTGGATATGGTCTCTAGAGCTAGGGCAGAATTTGCCAGAGCCTTCCTTCATGGGTTTCTGGAAAGTGCTTCTGGTCTGCCACCCTTTCATTAGGTCAGGAGCTTTTGCACTCTCCTTGATGTCATGACTACAGCAGCATATGAATAGAAGGACATAGTACTGTTGTGTAAGAACTTACAATAACCTTAGATCTATTCTATATGCTGCTGTATAGTTTCCCACCGTTTTCCCCCTCACACTTGCCTGATTCCTGGAGTACATACTCTGTAGTCGCTAATTCTGGTGGCATTCAGTTCTGAGGAAGGTGTGTGCTGACATCCGTTTATGACCGCCCAAGAAAGAGGTGCAGGACATCATGCGCACCCTAGCAGTAGCATTTAACTTTTGTATAATGGCCGGACGTACAAGAGTTCACCAGAGGCAAACTACCTGATGTCATGAATACAGCATATAGAAGAGAGGGACATCTAAAGTTATGGTAAGTTCTTACACAACAGTACTTTCTAATTTAATGTTGATCCAAACAGATGCAGTGGATACATTATACAATATTACCTTGAATGTATGAGTTCTGTCTTCTGTAATTGGCCTGTTCAGCCTTTTGCTGTGGTGGTTCTCGCTCCTAAGTTTGCTGCATTTGAAAGGGGGAGAGCAGTGATGGAAATGGTGTTGCACAAGCAATGCAGGAAGAATTACTACTTGTTGAATAGCCAGACTATGATGATTTTGGGGGGGGGGGGGGTTCCTAATGTGACATGCTGAAGAAGTGAATGTTGGCCATATTCTGACATAGAATTACAGAACAGTGCTGCATTTCAATAGAAAACCTGTACAGTTAAAAAGTGAAATACGTCTGCAACTGTAACAAAACATATTTTCCCACTGTCAATAGCCAAAATACTTTTCATGTTTTTATCTTTCTAGTAGCTGTCATTTACACATCATACAGCAAGTTTCATTAACTGTAGTGATGATTTTAATACATCAGGAAGTGTTTGTTTAGGATAAGGTGTGACAGAAATGGGCAATACCAAGTGACTGTTTAGCCACTTTCTTAGTCTGGAGTTCTGTAACAGCTGTGAATAGTATAAATCTGGGCCTGAGGAAAAATGTGAGTGAGTCAAGGAAAAATGAGCAGTCCTGTTATAGGTTATTGCCATGGCATTTCAATGGAGTGAGGGGGGAAACCCATGCCAGTTCTGTAGTCTAGCATAACTTGAAATGGATTCTGTGAAAGAGAAATGAAAATAAGATCATATGCCATAGTAGATCCCATGATGGCAGTTTTGTGAAAAAAAAGTTATTTTGTATGAAGCTATGATGTTCCCACTCGGGGCCAGTAATCAAGGAGCCTGAATCCTCACCACTGGCAGTGGAGAGGGGAACTCACTTGAATACACCCAGTGTTTCCAGATGCAGCTGTCTGCAGCTAGCACAATTTCCTTTAGCACACAGGGAACACAGTCAGTCTGGAGAGTGGGTCCTCTCTGTCTCTCTCCAGATCCCCAGTAAGACTCCCCTCTGGCACAGGTGTAGGGTTGAGCCCTCAGCTGAGCCAAGTCCTCTAGCACCTTCTCTGTGGAACCGGTGCTTTGTGTCCCTCCTCCAAGCATCTGGCATACACACCTGGGAAAGGCTAGGACAGATTTACTAGCTATGCACCCTTCTTCCCAGACTATAAGGTAGTTACACTGCCACCAGACACTCCAAAACCAGCTACTCTTAAAGTTCTTGTACAGGTACCCAATTATACTGAGTTAAATTAATATTAATACAAAATGGTAATGTTGACCAGTCAGCTTATCAGGAGTGGCCATAGTTTCACCAATAGATATAAGTACACTCAAAGATTAAAATATTCTCAAAAGGACCAACCACAAGGGAAAGTTTAAATATATTTAATAAATAATAGAAGAACATGAAAATACTAAATATTTAGTTACAATAAACACCAGAGTTTCAAACACAGGTGAACATGTTCACACAGTTACAGAAGAAAATGCTTAACTAATCTCACTCTGTTTTCCTGACTGATATAATTATTATTCCCTGGTTACTTCCTAGAACAAAGCAAGATGAAGTAGGTGAGACAGCTGCCTTTGTCAGGTTACAAAAAGTGTTCTGAAACTTCAGTCTCATGTAGTATTAAACATTATTTTTAGTGATGGATTACAGAATAACATCAGATCTGGTCATCTGACTTCTGGTTCCCATGCTCTCCACCTTGGTTAGAAGCTGCCAGGATTTAGCACACATATGTCAGTAATACGCACATCGACTTGCCAAGATCTGCTGCAGCTCCTGGAAGTTGTACAACAATTTTAAACTTCCACTCTTCCAGAGTAACAATTAGTTCACCCCAATAGCAGTGCAGGAAGCTTCCTCATACAGACTTTTTGTCTTTGGCTGCATTGAGAACTGTGGGATACAATCTTTATAGCCTAAGACAGGTAATTTAATTTTAAACTTTGAGATTAACCTCTTCTCTTCCAGTGCACTCTGTCAGAACATATACATTTAAACACTTACAGTAATGCATGTATATTTCTTTTTCTGTCCAACAGGGCACACTGTTGGTGCATTTTTAACACAAGCAGCTGTACAAATTCATTTTTCAGCAAAAGCATCTGTACAAATCTGTTTGATATACAAATGGCATATAATTCTTTACAAAATTCCAGCTAGCTGAGCTGGCATATGTTACACATCTACTGCCCTACTTCTCCTGGCATAGCTAGCAATACCTCACACTGTCACAGAAGCAATCAGTGATTATAATGCATTAAAATAGTTCAAAAAGTAAAGATTCAATGCAAAAGAAACAAAAAAAAACAGACATTTACTTCAAAGGTGCAACTTTCCTTTAAAGTACCTGTATGTTTGAGGCCACCAAAAAAAGCAAGTGGTCCTTCATTAGACCTGCAGTTTGTACTGAAAAGGTTTACTCAGCACCCATAAAATTATTGACTTGAATAACTGTCCCCTCTGGGGAATTCTCATATAAATACTTTATATAACAAGAGAAAGAAACTGATTAACTCATTTTACCTACCTTAAGAGCGTATTTAAGCAAACTAACAAAAGGCTTAAGGGCACACTTGGAAGCTCAAATCTGAGTATGAACTTTAAATAGCCACTAAAGCCAAAAATAACTGCAAATCTTTCTATATAAGGAGGTAGCCCAATACAACACACTTTGACCAAAAGAAAATGGTTAATATGCTAGCTAACAAATTTAGTGCAAATTTTACTCCACCCATAGTTATCGCTAATCTAAGCCTCTCCACTGGTTATGTTCTTGAAGCCTGGAAAACTGCTATTGAAGAAGGGTGGCCAAACCATATACCCTGGTAACTAGACATTTATTAGTCTCACTATAATTGCATGTAAAGCTATGGAGTGCATTATCTCAGACTTCATTAATCTATACATTGAAAATCTCTCAACCCTGGGATCCTTGTCAGTTTGGCTTTACCAAAGAAAGGCCTCTTTAGCCACATTAACTTCTTTGAAATACTAACTGAAGAAGCAGTATATCTTGACCAGGTCAAGGCCTTTGACACTATTTCCCAGGCAAGCGTTATTCATAGACTTGTAAATCTGAATATAAATCCTTATATAGATGAATAGCTAACTGGTTGTCTGACAGATCCCCATGTAGTTAAAGTAGCAGGTGAAACAAAAGCAAAACGAGGACCAGTGGTATACCACAGGACTTGTTTTGGACCCTGTCCTTTTTGCCATATATTTCTCAGCGCTTCAGGCCAGCATTTCTGGTCTGTGGTTGTTTGCAGGTGGTGGCACCCAGTCTTCAACTGTCTCACAGTTGCCCCAACATGGCTTAGACCATGTTAACAATTGAAGGAAGAACAATGGTCTCAAATGTAGAAACAACAACAAAAAAAAAAAAAGTAGCATCATACCTCTCAACCTACTGGTACAAGAAATCTGGACAAAGCTATATCTAAAAGTGGGACAAAGACCCAAAAAGAGGGACAATGTTTTAAATATTGCTCTTGCAAACATAATGTTGATAGAATAACAGGTTTTGCATTAGCATGGATTTTCTGAAGGGTATGAAGTCTGAAACACAAATGCCTGTTCATTATTTTCTAACTTCAGTCTTTAATGATTTGCCACTAATTTGCCAGAAAACCACAATTTTGTGAAAAATGGACCAAAAATATGAGACAAAAATCTGGACAGTCTGCGAAAATCTCTACAGTTGAGAGGTATGAGTAGCATAGTTCATTTTGCTAAATCAGTTTCATTTAGCATGTAGGAGATGCACCCCTGCTTCCAGACACTGTTGTAAGGTATCTGGGTACTCTTGGTCATAATTCCTTATCTTTGACCATCATGTCTCCACAATAGTCTGGAAAGTTTTTTAATCTGGGCCATCTAATTTCCAAAGCCATCTCCACTATATCCAGAGAAGTCTTAATTCCGTTTTACTCATATCTTATCAGACCCATTTAATATAACACATTTTGGTGCGTATTTACTTATATATATATCGCATAATTTTAGAGACCTGTGATTCATAACTAAAAAGATCAGTGGCCTCAAAAATGTTAGTTATCTGGAGAGGCTGTCAGCCATGTCTCTGTACTCAGTCTAGCCTTTCACGCTGTGAAAGATGCAACCCTATTTGATCTTCTATTCCTTCTCAGAACTAATGGCATATCAAATACACTGTTAAAGGAACTAAACCTTCATTATCAGATAAATAAGACATGTTGACAAAGGAACTAAACCTTCATTATCAGATAAATAAGACATGTTGGCTTGATATATTCATATCCCAATGTATCCTTAACCTCGAATAAACTTCCACTACATGTCAAGCAGAGTAGCACCCTTGCCACCTTCAAGGTTAAACCTAGATAATTGGATGGACAGCCTCCAATTCTCTCCTGGTCTGTTTTGTCTTGCCCTCCTTGAGGCTAGAGGGAAATTTTGAATAAGGTTTTTTGGCTCAGCTCTATTCAGTATGTAGATCAGTTGCCTAGTACTTATGTGTGAACCTACTGTTTTGGTGGCCATCACCTCACCTCAGCTACGTGGGTATCAGAATTACAAGCCCTCTTATGCAGAGCACTTTCCTAGTATTCCATTAAGGTCTGAGAAGCTATGGAACCAAGCTGTCTTATGACAACATTATTGACTGAGGTTTCCCTTGAGCTGTAGAACCTACCAATTTTCTTTCCTAATTCCTAAAGCAAAGATGAGGGATTCCTGCACTTAGATGTCAAAAGACAACATAGATGCTGCTTAGATAAAACCAAGGGTATCAGAGCTTCATGTCACTTTTTCAAACAAGAAAGGGGAAAATACACTTTCCAAGTGCTTGGTTCATTCTATCATGATCTTAGTGTTGCAATACTAAGTCTTGCAAATTTCTGCCATATAGAAAATCAAAGATGACTCAAATACCAGAGGATTTCACTATCCCTGAGATGGCAGATGCCTAAACCTAGCTGACAGCAGGATGTTGGTGGCATAAACTGTTGGCTGGCACCATCTTCAGTTCTTTCTTGCTGTGTCAGTTTGATGCACCAGACCAAGTATAGTAGTGTTTGTTACCTTGTCAATCAACCTGAAGCCAGAAAGTTCCGGTAGGTGCCCTGTTGGAGAAATTTGCTTTTTTCTTACTATTGGCTAACTTTTAATGTCAAGTAAAGTTGTTAATTGCTTCAAGTGTAGAAACAAATCTCTCAAAAAGACTCATTTGTATTGTTTGCTCTCTGTAGACATGAAGCACATAATGCCAAACTGCCAGTTGTGTGCTCATTTTAATGATTGAACAAAAAAAAGCATATGGCTGAATCCCTCAGTTTCTGAAGTTAGATAGTTTTGGGCCTTTGTATGCAATGGCATTTGCTGATTCCCAGTCCGATGTCTTGAAAAAGTGTAAGAAGAGATTGAAGGAGGAGGATGTGCAGGAGACGGACATTCCAGTGTCCATTTTTCTACTGCTGCTCAAAATTGTTGACTTGTAGACAGCTGATCTGTTTGATAGGTCTGAGTCCTGTGGAGCAAGCCCTCTGAAGGCTGTCATGTTTTCAACCAAATGTACATCCTTGCATATTGACACTTGTATTGTTTTACTCCAGAGCTGCTGCACAAGCCTGGTATCCAGTGCTTGAGGTATGGTGACTGTAGGTGAGGGTGGAATTGCCTTTCAGGAAGAGATTTCATGCAACTGAATTAAGACCATGGCCACCCATCCATGAACTGAGGCTCTGTCTGTTAGATCCAGCCCTAAATTCCTAAATCTAAACAGCATTTAGGTTTGCTCCAGCCACTACCGATCAGGCCCCCTGCCACCTCTACTCATGTCTCTTTCCATGGGACCTAGTCTGGCTGGTGTAGGACTTCATGGATTTCTTGACGTCTAGGCAGCCCACACTTGAATGTGAACTTATGCCAGGAACCTCTGCTGGGAAAAGGGATACCTCCCCAGAGAAAAGACTGATTTCTTGGGTTCTGATAATGATGATGATTTTGCTTACATGGTGCATTTACTCTCCCAACATTTTTTAGATTCTGACTCTGAAGACGCCTTGTCCTCAGCCTCAGTACATGAGGACTTATCTTTTGGAGGTACCTTTTAAAGAATGAAGGATTCCTTTAACTGGGAATCTAGGGAGTTCTCATAGGCTCATGCCACCAATTGAAGGCTCTTGAGTCTACCAGAACCTAGCCCTCTGGCCACACCTCCAGTCCATCGTCTTGAGCAATGTGTTTTCAGACGTATCACTTCAGATTGATTCCTTTTCCCCTGGTCCTACAAAGCCAGTTTGTTCTATAGAGTTCTTGATTCTAAATACATCTCTATTAGAACCCAGTGGCATGCTTAGCTGTGCGGAGTCCACCAGAGGATGATCTTGGCCTGCTTCCAAGAACCCCCTTGTCAACTACTAGAGTAGACTCTTGCCAAAAAGACATACATATCAGCTACCCAGGTGATGAGACCTTTGAACTGCCAGATGTTCATTGTATTGATCACTGCTGCAGTAGCCTTAGCTACCCAAAGATGTAACCCATATAACTAAGGCTACCATGTCAGCGATCATTTGAACATATGCTGTTAGTGTAAGTTTACTTACACAGCTGTACATTCCACATGCTTAAATACCTTGATTGAGTTCAGATAAGATAAGAGCCTCCATAAAGACATCCATGGTTTATGCAATGTAGGCCTTCAGGTATCAAACACATTCTGATTGGACCTCATTTAGTACATCATGCAGGAAAGCTGCTATGAATTCTGTTACAAGAAAGCAGGCCTGGCTGAGGACCCAGTCCCTGTCGGATCATGTAAAATCACAGCTCCTTAATGCCCATCTGAATAAATTGTTTCTCTTCAGACTTCCTGCTGACAAGGTGTTTGAAAAACTGGACCAGAAGGGGAAGACCATAAAGTCAGTCAAGGAACTCTACATTTCCCCAGCTCTACGATACAATAGAAACTACTCAATAAAGCCTAGCCTTTCCCCCAAAGCAAGAAAACTAAAAAGCTCTCAATGGGAAAGGCCTTGGTACCAAACAAAATGCCTAAATGACAAATCCTGTAGACCTGGGAGTCTGAGGAACCACCCCTCAGCAGGGAGTAGCACTGGCTATGCTCAGTATCTCCCTCCCCATCCCTAAATTCCACCCTTCCTGTGTGCCCAAGCTGTCTCTGAGGAAGACTTCAATTATTGTGAAAAGATAAATGTGAACCAGTGGTTACTACAGAGCATAAGGGAAAAATACTGTCTGTAGTTTTGGAAACCTCCCCCCTTAGGCATTCCCCTAAACAACAGAAAACTCATGTTCCCCAATAGACTCACTCAAGAAACAATTCATTGTAGTTCCAAAGTACATCTGGCAGAAGTGAGGGCCAAGCAGGGTTCTTCTCTTGCCACCTCTTGTTTCCAAGAAACTAGTAGCCTGGAGACCCATCTTGGATCATTAAAGGCTTATCAAATTGGCTAGTATGCAAGTTCAAAATGCTAACCCTGCAAAACCTTCTACAACTCATTTTGTGATCCTGGACCCAAAGGTGCCTGTGTTCATATTACAATTTCACTAGAAGTTCTTTCCCTTCAAATCAAGGAATGTGCCTATATATTTGACTTATCTACTGCAGCCCAAGTTTTGACAAGTGCGTGGAACCAGTCTTTGCAGGCCCAAGGGTTTCCACATTTTTTATTTATTTTTTTGCTTTAACATTTGTTAACTGGGAAAATCCGACTTGGAACAATGCCAATTTTCAGCAGAGCAACAGGGAGAAATGCTCCAGATGCATGTGTTTGTAACGTGAGAGGAAATAAGAGCACCTGGAGGAAACCCACATGAACACAGGGAGGACATGCAGACTTCACACAGAAGGCACCCCAGCCAAGAATCAAACCAGAGAACCTCTTGCTGTGAGGCGACAACCCCTACTGCTGCACCACCACCCATAGTTAGACAATTATGTGATTCAGACAGCATGTACTGTGGAACATCTATCAGCCTTGCAAATAACCATGGATTGTTTCCAGAAAGTGAGCCTAACCCTGACTGTCCAGAGATCATAACTCATTCCCAGTACACAGGTAACCTAGGAGAATAATTAGACTCTGTTCATCAGAGGTCATTCTTGCCAAAGGACAAGATTCTGTTTCTGTTAGAATGCATTTTGCACATTAGCAGCCAGTAAACCATAATGAGAGTTCTTGAGGTTGCTGAGGTACATATTATGGAATCTGTTGGTCACCCTGGCAAAACTACATGTGAAAAAGCTGCAGTCATTCTAGAAAAAAATGGTCTTAGTACCATCAATCTCTGGAAATCCCATTCCTGAACAAGGACATTTTGCTGTGGGTGGAAAGCATCTAGACAAATCTAGGTGTCCCCTTCCACAAAGCAGACCCTAACTATGAACAGTTCCAATCTGGCATGGGGGTACATTTAGGCAGCCTGAGTATCCATGGGACATGGGTAAGGCATTTGGCAGGCCAGCACATCAACAAAAGAGATGATAGCCATCATTCGAGCCACAAAAGCTTTCAAGGGCAAACTGATACCAGGATCTATAAAGATGCTAGCAGACAATGGCCATTTTGTGGTGCATCAGCAAAGGGACACTTATTCTTGTAGCCTTTGCAGACTAGTAATAAAGTTATGACAGCACAGCAATTCTTCTATAGCCTCTTACAGTCCAGGTAGGACAGCCTGGCAGCACATAGACTGAGCAGAGCCATCCTAAACCCTGAGTGAATGTTAGAGAGAGATTTGTTTTTAAACTTGACTCATACACACATGGGGTGTACCAGATGTAGACTGCTTTATATCTACATTAAACAGTTCAAAACGTTCTGTTTCAGAACTTCTCAGAGGGGCATAGAGATTAGATACCTTCTCCTTCACCTGTTGAGGCCTCTTCCTTTTTGCCTTCCCTGCACTACCCATTTATCACAAGGGTACTGTAGAAACAGGGAACACACTCCATAAATTATATCATTTGTGACCTTTTGGCTAGACAGCAATGTTCCTCCCTACTACTCTCACTCAGTGGGGAAGGGGGAGGCATTAACATAAGTATGACCTAACACAGAGCAAAGGGTCTGTCATCCACCCCAGTTTGGGTATATTCAACCTGACAAGCTTGGATGACTGGCTTTTGATTCCATCTAAGCACTCCTCAAAGGACATTCTTGAAATTCTTTGAGGGTAGAAAAAAAGAGTACCAGGAAATCTTATTTAGCTAAGTGGAAAAGGCCATATGGTACAAAACAAAGGGAACTGTATCCAGCAAAGCACAGATGGAACAGGTCCTGGACCTTTCTCATCAGTTCTTAGGTTAGTACGAGACTTACTGCCCTTGTGGGCTATTTTAAGCCTAGCCAGTTACCCCATGTGAGAATCAAACCCTGCACCTTGTGTCCATAAGGTAAATAACTTAACCATTATACCAACCTCCCACAAAATATTGAAGAAGGAAATGAGATTTGAACCATGCACCCATGATACAAGAACCCTTTGCTTTAGCCTGCTGCACTAACTGATCAGATAATCTTGTATCTCAGTCTCCAAATGAGAGATCCTGCCCACACACTATATCAGAATTACATACTGGAAAAGCTGACTTCCCTTGAGCCAGCAGTAATTCCATCCCCAAACCCCTAATGTGGAAAACTGCCTTGTTGCTGGCAGTCACCCTAACATGATCTATTTTAGAACTACAAGCCCTCATGTGCTGGAAACCTTTCCATATCTTTCAAAGAGACAGTCACCTTGTGAACTAATTCCTATTTTATACCCTTTGATATAAGAAGTCTCACTGAATCAGGTCATCCATTTCTAAGTGTTTATCCCAAATTTTCAGAAAAAATTGTGAAAACAATTCTACATATCCCTTGATGTACATGGGCAATTAAGATTCTGCCTTCATAGGACAAAATTCCCTAACAGATCTGCTCAGCTATTGGTGGCATTTGAAGAAGGAAAGGAAGACCTGTAGGGAAATAGATTATCTCAAATTTGATAACCAGTTGTGTTGCATTTTGGTGTGCATGTCATGGCAAACATTCCTGGTGAGGAAAGCACACACTCCAGCACAAAAGCAACCACCACAGCATTCCTGAAAGTTAGTAGTTCCTGAAAGGAGCTCCAACCCAGTCTATCTTGGAAGCAGCCACTTAGATATCTGTACACCCTTCACTAAGTATTACCACCTTGGTGCCATTTCCAGAGCCAGGTTTGCCCTTGTTATCCTACAGAGTCTGGTCTCCACAGTGCAAACTGCTTCCCAACCACCCAAATAAATTAGATTTGGGAATCATTCCAAGACATAGTACTGCAGCATTGATCATAAAGAACATAATACAGTTGTACTAGAAACTTAGTATAATTGTAGATGTTTTGGTATGTAAGTGTTGCAATAACCTTTCCCTTGTGTTCTAGAGATTTTGGTGGATACCATACCAATCATCTCCCCCACTTCTCTTCCTTCAATAATTACCTACTTTGTCAGAATAGTCAATGAGCAGGTTATGCACCTTCTGGGAAACATTTGAACTTCGATCCCCTGAGCAAGAAAGGCTTGGAGAGTGCACCAAGTAATAACCCTTTACACCACCAATGTCCTGTCAGCTAGAGAAGGGTCTGCTAACTTAGGGAGTGGTGAACTCCTTTGGTATTTGGGCCAACTGTTCCACACAGCAGGGAATCCCAAGACTTAGTCCTGCTACATTGATCTTGGACATCTACAGTTATGGTAATATTCCAGCAGATACTGTACTTTCTTTTACTCTCACCATCGACAAAGTGACATGTGAAATCCTACAGCACTAGGGGTTAGCAGCTACTATAGTCTTCCTTCGAATTATGTGCATATTCCATTTTGGAGGCTGCCACCTGGTCTTCTGCTATCTTTTCTAAGTACGAGATATTTCTTCCAAGGCAAACGTTGGGTTTACTGCAGTTATCTACAGGGCTTGTTACTACCACCTCAGCCTGTCCTGCTTACCTTCTTTTCATTGTTGATTCTGTAACAGTGATCTATAAAAAAAAAAATGGTATTCGAGTAGGTCACATGCAAGTTTTCTCCTCCTCCTTTCATGTGCTGGACAGGGATTGAGATGGGGTAGCTTTTTTCTTGTGCATTATCCTTTCTTTCTCTTCCCTTCTCATGCATTTTGAGGCCTAGATACACTTGGGGAACCCAGAATTTTCTTTGTTTACATCAATTTTGCTATAGTTCTAACTATTGTGGCTTGGCCACAGGCAACACTCTTCATCTAACTTGACTTTAGAACTCAGAACCTTTCCCCTTAGGTAGAGTGGGTGCCCTCCATCTGAGACATCTCTTCAAGTGTAAAGCCAGCTTCTGTTTGTACCATTTTAGAAGTTTCTATGTTTCAATGTGAATTTCTCTACTTCAGCATCAGGAAAAGTGACTATCTTTCTGACATGGGCCAACCTGCTTCTAGAGCCACATAAGTACCCTGTTGGGGGACTGCCTTCTGTGTGAATTTCATCAGCTGTCTTTGCTTTTGGTACATTATTTAAATAATGGGACGTCAGCCTTAAGTCTGGGGCAAACTGATGTGTGCTTCTGGCAGGCATATTCCTCATAAAGATCATCACAACCAGACTCTATCTCTAGGTTTGGAATATGATGTTCAGGAATGCACCATCTGTCTGGGATTTACCACAAAAATAATCTTAAATAGAGAACATTTCCCACAGCACTACCTCATTTAGAAGATATTTAAGACCATCACCCAGTCCGCTATGGCATCTGCTGTGATTTCTTCCTCATCTGAAACCCCTAACTGAAGAAGCATAAATAAAAGGAAGATTTAATCCATTTACCAGACATATCATTTCAGTCATGGGGGCCAGTTCTAATGACATGGTTTTGCAGTCTCAAGACTGAACGGGCTACTGACACCTGTTTGGAGGCTACCAGACTGAATTAAGAGATGTAGGCTAACTTTTATAGATTCCCAAGCTTGGATGTATGTAGCAGAAGACTGAATTCCTATCTATAAAGTGGGAGCAGGACTCCTAATTGTAGTTCAAGCTAATAATGTTGGCCATGACATGGAAGACTGTATATTACACTGAGTCCAAGACTTCCATAGTGGACATTCCTAGTAAAAAGACCCAGAAGGTGAAGTGCATTTCACTGCCTCTTGATAAGTTGATGGGTCTTCCTAATCCATTCCACTTTCTCCCCAGACTTTTTCTGAACAGTGGTTCAACTGAACCAGGGGTTATTGAAGGCATTACAGTGCCTGTAAGCAGGACGACACAGGTTTCAGAGCCCCTTTGATGAAGAAAAGGGAGCTCACTGCTCAGGTAGAGGACTTCTAGGAAGGGAGGAGGAAGAGCTTGTCTACTTCTCAAAACTGCCTACCTCTTGGTATGAGGTAGACAGTGAGGATCCCATCTCATGATATCACCCACAAAAGAGCTTTCATTTGGTAGAATTCTTGGATGAAAAACTTCTTCAAATGAGAAAGTATGGAGGCATCAAAAGTACAAAAATATTTTGAACTGATGGGCCCAGATACACTTAAATCTGTGGCCATTCCTCCGATCATGCAGGCTGTTAAGGATGCCTTTAATTGCAGCCACCCACAACCTATATATCAACCCCCTCTACTACTAAAAAAGACAAAAGGTTTTCCAGGGTTGAAAAGTCCTACAAATATGCTATAAGAAACCTGAGGTAGAGCTAACGGTGGTATCCATGGATCCAGAAAAAGGATCCAAACTGGTTCATGCTCCCAAGTAACAAAGTAGGTCTTTGGATGGGCTTGGAAAGAGGTTATACATGGCCTTCACCCTAGCCTTCAGAGCAGTCAACCATCACACATTAGGAAGGCGATATAGAATTAGTCAATCTGTAAGAGAGAAATTTGTGGAGATGTCTGATGCTGACCTGATGACAAAACTGGTACTTAATACAACTAGCCTAATAACAAAGCACTGTGTGTGAATATGATGCTGTGGTTGTACTATCAAAGGCAATAAGCCATGGGGTTTGTCATCAGAAAATGTGCTTGGCTGAGACTTTAGCCCTTGCCACAGGTTGTCCAGGCACAGCTCCTTAAATGCTGCATTGCATAAGTTACTCTCTGTGATCCCAATTAATGAAGTCTTGAGTAAATGAAGAGGGGGGTAAAAGTCATGCAGGGTGTAAAACACATTTTCACTCCTCCTTTTCCATAGTATAACAGTGCAGTGCTGCAGCGGTAGCATTGTCACCTCACAGAAAGAGGTTCTCCCGTTCAATTCTCTGCCGGGGTGCCTTCTGTGTGGAGTCTGCATGTCCTCCCTGCATTTGTGTGGGTTTCCTGCAGGTGCCCTGCTTTTCTCCCATGTCACAAAGGCATGCATCTGGAGTGTTTCTCCCCGGGTCTCCACTGAAAATTGGCTTCATTCCAAGTCGGTCTTTCCCAGTAAACAAATTAAATAAATAACAGCTACCAATGTAAGTCAGGGCCCTTGTGTTGCAGACAAGGAAAAAGTAAGCATGTAAAAGAAAAAAGTGGCCAATTTAAAAAGAAGGTGTCCAATGGGCTGCCTTCCTACAGAGAGCAGCCATGACTCCATGAAATTTCTCCTTCTACATCCAGATTTCCACCCCAGCCCAAACCCCTATTCTGCCATTGAATTGCTGGGAGACTGTCACACTGCCTTCCACTTTTGAAAATAATGAGAGATAAATGTGTTATCCTTATCACTGCAGAATATGGACTCCAGTGAGAAAACACTGCTATCTATCTATATATGGCAGGGATTCCTCCTGTCCCAAAGACAAAAACCTATAACACATTATACAAGAATTACTAGTGTAAGACATTGAAAGAAGCAAAGGGTTTTACTTCAGACTCCTCTTGGCACCCAGAAAAGACTGATATATTCTAGACTGAATAGATCTCCTTCCTTGATCATTAACTGATGGAATATCCTGCTAAGGCTTGCCATATATCCAGCCAGCATACAAAAGCCTAGGTGCCCTCCCCTTGCACTGTAAGTCCTGTGTATGACTGCAGCCCAACACAGCTGGAGGGACATACACTAAATATTTCAGAACTTTTTTGCCTCCAGATGACTATTCCTTTGGTTTGTCCTCAGCCTTTGGGTCGGTAAGTATCCCCATTGGGAACCATGGAACCATCCTTTCTGTGTGTGTGTTTTTTTTTTTGTGTGTGCTTGAATAAGTTTTCTACATGCTATCAAATATAGGGAAATGTTATTGTGGGAGGCATATTCCTCAGAGGCCACCATACTAAGTGTTAGTTTTGTGTTGGGTGCTGCAGATGATTATAGGGAGTGTTCTATCAGATGTTTGTGCCTAAGATATTGTGTAATTGTCTTTGAAAATTTATCTGAAGAATCAGAAACTCAGATTGTTTGCCCAAGGTAAGATGGCATCTAAATCCTTGAATGCCAATGTCCCTTTGATGCCGGATAAGATAAAGAAACTCAGGTTAGAGGCTTCCATTGGACCTGGATGTAATCATTGTGTCTTTTGGTGAGACAATGGTCTGTCTGGCTGCTGCTCCCACTATTGCAACACAGTTTGTGGCCAATATGGCATGGCCATCTCGCACATCCAACCAGTCATCAACTCTGGCCAAGCAGTGGCTTGTTGTTTCTGAGGGACCAGATGGCATACATCAAATTTTAGGGAAGAAATTCCTGGTTACTTGACTGAGCTACATCAGTGCTCAGTTTCCTCATTTGGTGCAGACAGAGGTACCATGTAAGAAAAAGCAAAAGACAAAACATAGTTTCTCCTCAGTCTACCAGGGATCCTCAGCAGGAATGGCAAGGTTTTACCCAGGGCCTTTTCAAGACTGTTATGTCTTTAAAGCATCCTTCTTTCTTGACTCCTCTTGCTGTTTCTCTGCTTTCATCTTCCCCCATAAAACAAAAGGAGGAATCAGATTCAAAGAGAGGTGATTTCGTTGCTAATTCACAAATCCAATCTCCTGTGACTTCTGCTTTTAATGAACTTTCATTTGGAAGCACCATTATCAAAATGATGCAGCATTTTCAGTGGGAAAGTTCTCAGTTGTTTGATGCATAGAACAGATGATATGCTGTAATGGAAATGAGTTTGCCTACATTTCTGGCCATAGCTCCTCTTTTTAGAATACTTTTTAAATTGCTTCCTTTAATCCTGAATCTCCGCCATCTGCTCCTGAGAACTCCAACAGGTTCCACAAGGTGCCAAATTCTAAGTTATTGTACAAGAACCCTACCTTTGATCTATTTGTGATTACTGTTTCCACTGAGAAGCCTTCTAAGCTGCTCCTAATATTTTGCCTACAAGTAAAGACAACAGAGCTATTGATAGATATGGCAGGAAAGTTTTATACTTCTGCCATTTTAGCTATTATCAGACTCATATGGTCAGCTACATTTTGTCAATTTTAGGTAACCTGGGTGAGGTCCTATCAGATGTTGATGACTCAGAAGCTGTAGATACATTTCCAGGGCTGTTGCCACTGGTTTGGTTCTTCATAGGTTTTTCTGTTTGATTTGGATATGCAGCATCATTTTGCTTCTCCAGCTGCAAAACTTTTCAAGACCACTCATGAAAAAGTTAACATCATGCAGGACTTTGTCTTTCTTACTCCTGTTTCTAAATTTCAGAGAAATTATCCTTTGAAGGCCGATCTTTTTTCTTAAAGGTTTATGGTCTTATCAAAAGGATAAGAGACCTCCTAGAAGACAGTTTCTGGATAAGTCTTAGAAGAGTTCAAGTGATTCAAAACCATCCTTTCCAATCAAATCACCATTTCTATGACTGTCTGCCTCCCCTTCACAATCCATCCCACCCAGGCCTTCTTCAGGTTCCTTTAACTTAGAAACTTTCCCTGCCAGTTTTGCAGTCAATAACTGGACAAATTGGTTCCGTCCATTGTTCAGGGGGGAGGTGTTACAAAATGCCTTGGAATGTTATCCAGCAGGATTTCCTCAGCCCCCAAAACCAGGTTCATCTTATTTTCCTCTTCAAGACCTCCTAAGGAGACAATAGAATCAGCCCCTTCACATTTGGAAGAAAGAGCATTATACTCAAGAATGTTCCTAGTTCCCAGAAAGGATGGCACCTAGAGACCTATTTTGAATCATTCTTTCCCCAACACATTTCTCAAAATTTTAAGTTTAAAGATATTAACTCTTCAGTCCTTATTTCCATTGATTATTCCACAAGCTTTCTTGGTGGCACTGCATTTAATGGGTGCCTGTCTTCATATTCCCATTTGTCCACAATACAGGAAATACCTACATTTTTGTCTGTTCATATTACTTTCAGTTATTCACTTTACCTTCTGGTCTTGCTACTACCCCAAGGGTATTCACAAAGTGCCTTTTCCTTGGCATTGCTTTCTGCAGACTTCAAGCAATTAAAAACTTTCCTTATGACTATCTCATTCAGGCTTCTACTGTATTTGAAATTTATGTAGTGTCTTGGCAGTCTGGGATTAAATATGAACCTAAAAAAGTCTTACTTAATTCTATCCAAGATCAAATTTTCCTAGGATGCAGAATCAACACATCATCGACATCTTTTCTTCCAGGGTACAAGGTTCATTTCCTGGTAATTACTTTCAGAACATTCTTCTCTTTGATGTGACTTCTACAAGAGGGATTCTCAGAATTCTAGGCTATGCCATTGGTGAGTTCAATGATACCTTATGCCAGACTCCATACGAGGAAGATTCAGCTATATCTGAAGTTTCTTTGGACTCAACATTGTCATCTGTTAACTTTCCAGATTCCTTTCTTGTCCTTCATCAAGAAGGAACTTTTATGGTGGGTCAACCAGATTTCACTCAATTCAGGAGTGCCCTCTCTGTTTCTGTCACCTTGCCAGGATTTGTTCACAGATGCCTCAGATCTGGAATGGGTGCTTATTCTATGGGCATCAGGGCCCAAGGCATGTGGTCTTAAAAGGAAATAAAGGAGGTGAAGGTTCATAATTTAGCTCTTCACTCCTTATTCCTGGATTCCAAGTCCTCTTCAGATATTCATAGATGACAGTTATATTGTAGGTCATCCAGAAGGTGGGTCATCAAGTGCTATCATCACTACAGATTGGCTTTGATAGCTTGGTAGATGAATTGTTATCTCCAGACTGTGTACATACCCCTGGATAAACATGTTAGCAAACTTTTTAAGCAGATCCTTAGCAGACCCTTATAAATCAGTGTCAACAGTGAGGTCTTTCTGGACATGGCTCAGTGGTGGGTTATTCCCCAGATCTTTTTACTTCCATCCACAACAGACATCTTAGGCTGTTTTGCTCAAGACAGCCATGCCTTAGGGTTTGAAAAATGACCTTTCCTTGGAATAGGAGGTTCCTTTTTTGCATTCCCCACACTTCCTTTAAATCCTAAGGTCTTTCTTCCGTAGATCAAGAAGGCCAAACCAGAAATATTGTTGATTCCCTTATTTCCCAGGCAGCATTAGTACCCCTTCTTTCATTTAGCAGTGACAGTCATCACAGATTACCTCACAGGATGGACTTGCTCACATGGAGTGAATGCTCTTTAATTCACCCCAATTTACAGACTTTGAATATGACTCTTGGGATGATAAAATTTTAATTCCTTTTAGGCACCAAGTTTCTGAGGACATGCTTAGGTTTTTACAGGAGGTTAGGCAACCAATGCAAGCAAGTCATATTTCTCTGAATGGAGAAGATTTTCCTTATGGTGCCAAAGTAAGAATTAGGACCTTTATCAACTGGATATTCCTAATATTCTGGCTTATCTGGCTTATTTGTGTCAGTTGTGCAATGCTGGGCTGGCATTCTCTTCTATTAAAGCACACCCATCAGCCATCTCTGCTTGCCTACCTCTGGACCCACCACTTTCATTTTAAATTGAGGTTAAATAGTTTTTGAAGGGTGTCTGGATGATTGTCATATTTAGGCTCACTTTTAATGGAAATTCTAAAATAGTTAAATTTTTTGGCAACAAATGGGTTGGACTGTAAATGAAAGCCTGAGTTGTTTTCTTTCCCAATAAAGAATTTACAAAATTAATTCCTTTATTTCAGTCGGCAGTATCCCAAGCAAAGCTGTTAGAGAACCATTTTATCATTCATGCATTATATATTGACCACCATTCTTATGGTACCCTATGATGCTTGTCTCCATAAAGTAGTCTTCAGTATTACCTCTGTAGTGTGGCATGAGAGGGTGAGTCTACTAAATCCCAAAGATCACATTACCAAAGATGAAAATCCTGAAGTCTTGGAAACCCAAACATTGGTGTTTTACCATGATAAGTGAACAGTTGGACATTGCTAAATGACATGCACACCAAGGCCAACATGCCCTTTTCTCCACTGTAGTGCGATCCTGGAGTTAGTATATTAATTTTTTTTGGGGGGGTGCACAGCCCCCCACCTTGCTGGATGTTACTTACCATGGTGTGTTTTCCATTTCAGATTGAACAAGTTTGTACCTACTATGATCAAACAATGATGTTTGGGTTTTTGCAGTTTTGTGATTGTGGTTTCAGGATTTTCATCTTTGGTAATGTGGTCTTCAGGATTTAGAAGAAGACCCAGGAGTGCAGACCCATTTGATATCCCCCTCCATCAGAGTCCATCAATGGTTAACTAACTGGGCTGTGGTCACAGATGGGAAAACTGAAGCTGATAAACCTTTCTTGGAAATTTAATAAGTAGCCTTCCTGACAGGTGCTTCTGGTTCTAGTGCTGAGTTTCAGATTCCATCATTTCAAGGAGAACATTATTTGTTCATGTTAATGGATATACAATTCCACCATGTTATTACTTAATAGAATTTTACATATTTATTCTTTTGTTGACTGGTAATATCCTCTTGAGGGGAGATCTAAGGTGGTATTCATACTGACTAGTGGAATTTGGCAAGGGCAATGAGGATTTTCTGCTACTCTTTCTGGGCCTGAGGGGTGCCACTAGTGCTTGGAGAATTCCAAGATGGAAGGGGAAAGGAGAAAACAGCAGAATACCAAAATATTACAGCCACACTCTGTAAGAGAAGATGATATTGCTACAAATTTAGAGGGAGGAGGTTTGGAAACTCCTGTGTTGCTGGAGATGACAGATAAAGATAAGCCAAAAGCAGATAATGAAGTAAGCTAGAGTGCTATAATGGATGGTATGTTGGGAGGGGTAACAGAGGAAGTGTTGTCAGATGAATTGGGAAAAGGAGTTGACAGTAGTTTAACAAAGGAAAGAAAGATGCTGTGACTGAAGTTGAAAGAACACAAGGACAGAAAACCAGAAGAGAACACCAATGGTAAGAAACAAAACAAAAAGCAGTGACATTAGTAACAGGCATGAAATTATGTACATTATTATTTTACTTTTGGCAATTAAGGTATATGACACAACATTAATACACTTAGGGACGTTAACTTTTACTTTACTTAAACAATTAATGAAGTGAAGAGTTCATTTGCACCATGGAATGAGTATATTTTTCAGAATGTGGGATTGCAGTTAAGAAAATAAATGAGCAACACCTGACTTTTTTATGACAATTTGTAATAAGGTGCATAAGATTAAAAAATGTATGATAAAGGAAATGTTTGGACAGGGAGAGGGATAGATGACGCTGGATGTGCATGAAGGAAAAAGCTCGTCTCAAATATTATTACTTAATGAGAAACAGGAAATAGTAAGGTATTGGGTTCAACATAAAGCTTTTTTTTGGGGGGGGGGTGAGAAGCATTTGGAGCAAGACTGTAATAAAGAAAGATGTAGTCAATGTGGGGAAAGGGAACATTTGACCAAAAATTGTAGAACTAAGTTTAGAAAATGCAATGAATTTGGACTTTTTTTTTGGTTTGCCTGTCCTTTACTATAAAATGAAAAGTTAGAAGAAAAAGAGAATATTTCAGAGGAAAGGCAATACGATGGTAACATAACTGAAGATACTGGTGGGAAAAAAGTGTTAAGGGGAAAAGTGTACTGAGTATGAAGAAGGATGAAGGGAATCAGGAAATGTTTAACAAAGTATTACAGTACGAGATAAAACAGATGTGCAACATTTGGAAATGAAGAAGGGGAGGAAGGAGACTTTGAAATAGTTAAAAAACAAACCAACCTGATGTACCTCAGTGTGATACAAGGAGAGCAGGGTGCAGAGAAGAAAAATAAAAATAACTGAAAATAAGAAAGGTGCAAAAAATGAAATGGATGACTTGGGAATATTGGCACTGAATGTAAATATTATTCAGAATGATTAAAGGTATGATATAAAAAATAAGTATGGATGTTATATGTTCATTAGATATGAGATAAGAGATATGTGAAGGAAGAAAAAAATTGAAGCAGTATGGGGTAAAAAGATTATATGGTCAGTGGGGGGGTGATGTGTTCAGTAATGGGATCTTTTTAAAGTGAACAGATAATACTGGATGTGATGGTAAAAGTACCTGGAAGACTAGTGGTGTGTGATATAAGAGAATAGCAGTTCATGCATACATCAATGTAAATAGAAAAAAAGATGTTTGAAGAAATTAAAAACTATATCCTATTAAATGTCAATTTTTATGCTGAGAGATTTTAACTGCAGTTTGAGAAAAGGGAGGGGGAAATACAATAAATTAAAGTAATAAGAGAAGTTATAATATAAAGGGTAGAAAATAAGAAAAAATAGAGAATAGATGTATAAAAGGGGGACTTGAGAACTAAAACAGATTATGTGGTGTATTCAAAAGACATGAAAGAAATAACTGAGTTTTCAGATCATAGAGCTGTAATGGCTAGAATAGGAGGTGACCGAGAAAAAAATAAAAGAAGTGAAAGGAGTAAAATGATTAACTGGAGAAACTACTAAAACAAATGAGATGAAAAGGGAATATATGGTTTTATGAGAGTAGTATAAGACAATGAAAGCACACTGAAAACTAGACAATTTTTTACAGTGCTTATAAAGTAAAATACAAGAATATATTTAGATTGTAGAAAAAAGAGTGAAGCAAAGAAATAGGGGAATGTATAATGAAATAAGACATGATAAATGACTAGAACAGTGTGGTGGCAGAATAAGAGAAGCAGAGCTGTATAAAATAGAAAGTTAAAAATATATTTAGACAAAGATGACAAAGATGTTTTAAATGAAAAAGAGGAAGTTTCACCATTTTTGGGAAATGTAAAAACAAGAGAAAAAAGAATGGATAAAATGTTTAATGAAGAAGAAAATGTCAGATATAGGCAGAAAGAATTAACGGAAATTTTGCATGGAATGTATAAAAAGGAAATGATACAAGAAGAATGGACTGTAAACAAATCTGAAAATCTTAAGAATTCTGTAGAAAAGGAGATTACTGTGAAAGAAATGGAAGTAATAATAATAGAAGAATGTGAATAATCTTCACCAGGAATAGATTATTTTTAATAATATATGATATATAAGGTTATGAATATTGCAAAGAGATGAAGGGAAATGAGAAATTAATATTCTGTAAAATAAATGAATGGATAGAGAGAAATAAATGAAGGAATTTGTGGTGGACTAAGTTTATATAGAAAAAAGAAGGAAAAGATTAAAAATGGGAGACTGATAATGAAAAATACAAATTATAAAATCTTCAGTAAAATAAAGCAAAACAGGATGCATAAGGTTTTGTTGAAGCTGTAGGAGAATAGTTTTTTTTGTAATGAAAGTAGGAGAGGTGAAAAAATCTTAGTAATAAAAGAAGTAACATGGATTTGAAAGAAAATAAGGAAGTAAGACTAGTGATATGGTGTGGCAAAGGCATTTGACAAAGCCAGTCATTAAGCAATTTGGAAGATTCTAGAAACATAATGGGATAGGAGAAAAAATTTGAATGTTATAAAAATTTGCTTTGAAATGTCATAGGTGAAAGTTATGGTAAATGGATGGGGAAAATATAAATAATAAGTGAGGAGTTAAACAAAGAAAGCCATTAAATATGCGTTTGTAGAGGTAGTGAATTCAAATGTGTGCAATGAAAGAAGCAATGGGTGATAGGAAAGGGAATTATAATGCTGATTTGTCTACCATTTGCAGATGATTTGATGATTGTAGCTAAAAAATAAGATGATTAAGTGAAGTGGTGGTACAAATGGAGCAATTATTGAAGAAAGTTGGGTTACAGTTAAGGCAAAAAGCAAAGGGTTTGGTGAAACTATGAAGGATGTAAGTGTAGTAGGAATGACATTTGGAGAGTATGAAAATGTAGAAGAGTGGAAAATAATATTGGAAGAATTACAAAAATGTTATGGTAGAGAAGAGTTAATCTATCATTTAACAAAAATGTGTTTGTGTTTTATTTATTTATATATATATATATATATATATATATATATGTGTGTGTGTGTATTAAGAAAACTAGCATATTTGAGGGGGTGAACATGTTTCCTGTTACCTGCTATATGGAGAAAGATGTCATAAATATTTTGAATTTTATTTTGCAATCAAGACTGAATTCAGTAAAAAGAGGGTTGATAATCAATAAAAAAGGAGGAGGAGGTTTGAATATAAAAAATCCTGTAGAGTATTTAGCATATATGCATTTGTTCCTGAGTAATACAGAAGTGAGAGCGAGAGATGCAAAAAATGGAGAAAATGTTATATGCAAGGTATGATGATGTATAGAAATAAGGAGGAGGGAAAAGTGGTAAACAAGTCAAATGGATGTTGAAAATTAATCAGACTGATAAACACTGAAAATTATGGTATACTTGTATTATTAGAGAAATATTGTATGACATTCTTGGAATTAATTAAAAGAAGATGTAAGAAATGCCATAAAGTGTAGAAGAGAAAGACTTGAAACTTTTTTACGAAGCAGAAGATTTCCAGTGGAGAATTTTGTTGGATAAATTTCCAGATAAAAGTAATATGAAATATAACGTACTGGAAGAAAGAAAATGTGTGTAATGAGGAAGAAAGAACAAAACATTTTTTATTATGTAAAATACGAACCATTTTGGAGAAGTTTTAAAAAGGAATATTAACAGGAAAGATTTAAAATATAACAATGGATATGATGAATGGAAAACATAATAGAAAAAATGTGAAAATGAAAAATGGTAAAAAGCACAGCAATGTTCAACCTTTTATTAAAATAATGATAATCCAGCAAAGCTTTCGGGTTTTCCCTTCCTCAGTGCTATAAAATAAAACCATTGTATCTCATTTAAATACAGAAATAATGAAAATCACATGATATAGCCAACCAATAAAACAACACAACAATTAATGACATATGCCTCTTTTAATAAAAGGTTGAACGTCGCTGTGCTTTTTTGGTGTTGAGCTTTATATAAGCGCAGCTTACAGCAGTGGTATTCTTTGTTGTTGCTGAATTGAAAAATGGGACAGAAAATTGTAGCACTCTAGACATTATGGAAAACAAGATGCAGTGGATTATTGCATAATGGAAGTCGTGATACTAGAAATGTGATAGATAAAAAAATATGATTGTAATAGCGAGGATAGGGACAGATAATTTAAAAATAGTTGATGCTGGCTTAGAAAAATTAATTTTTGTGTTTTCTTTTTCTTGAAATGAAAATGGAAAGTTTTTTTCTTGTATATATTATATTTTAAGGTTTTAAACATGGACTGAAATGACAAGATAAATGTTATGCATATTAATGTGTAAATAATGTAAATAAGTGTAAGTAGTGAAAGATGTAAATCAATAAAGCAAGCCATACTCTTTTTTGATAGTGTTGTAGAATCTTTTACATCCACTTGAGCTACAACCAATCCAGGAAGAAAGGGCCTCAGTTTAACATATCATCTGAAGGATGGCACATTGAGGAGTGCAGCACCCCCTTTATGCTGCACTGCAGTGTCATTATTGGACATTTATTCCAAGCTACTAGGGTGGAACTAGAACCCACTTCCTTCTGATCTTCCAACACCAAAGGCAAGTGTGCTACCTCTTGAGCTGCTAACACTACAAACATATGTTTCACATTTCACAAGAGAGTTCTTATAGCCTCCTTTAGGTTTGACTTTTGTTATTTTAAGCTTGACAAAGTGTCCTTAATCTTTTTTTTCATTGGTGCCTTTGACATTTCTGACATGGAAAGGTATTCTTCTACTGTGCAGTCTCAGGCTGTTATGTGCTGTGAGCCCCTTGTGATATTATATTTAGTGCCTTTTTCTACCAGTCCTTCCTTTATGCCTAAGATTGCATCTGAACATATCCTTGAATAAAACGACTACGGAAGCATCTTGCATAAGATGAGTCTAGATTGCAATTGTTTGCAAGTATTTGCAAAACCAAAAAAAAAAACAAGGAATTTAGATCAATTTTTTTCTTATCCTTTACATGTAACAGCTTGGGTTTGGTGTACCTGTAGAGAAATATGCTACTTCTAAATGTATAGCTAATTACAATGGATTATGTTATGATTTCAGATGTAAGCCTGTTCAGGGAGGCACCAGAGTTCAGGCTTTCAGAGAACCGGTGTCTTCTATTTTTTTCAAAGTGTTTGCACCATAGTCATGTGATAAACTTAATTCAAGATCCATGTTTACCAAGTACTGCAAGTTAGATGTGACCTTAAAGATGGAGGTAGTTTTAATAATTTAGTTGTCTTAGGTGATGCTGCCTGGAAGTGTCACTGAACTTTTTGGTGTACAGTATAATCTGACAGTATAGCACCACAAAGAGGGATAGTGACATGTAGGTATTTGTGTTAACTTTGATGATGTAAGTGTTCCTGTCTTCACAGTGACATCACTTTCTTTGTTTTTGTTCTTTGCAAACAGCCATGGTGCTATTTATGCCTGTTGTGTGGTGGTAATCAATTTTATTTGGTCCATGTTTCCTCAGTAGGATAGTATAGTAGATTTTGCCTTTTGCTAAGAAAAGAAAGAAGAGATAGAAGAGGAGGACAGTTTGGTAGGGGAGACAAGTCTCCCATTGAAGATGGAAACTGCCAATAATGACTAATCACAAGAAAGCAAATTATGATGTGTGAATTGTGATTACAACTTTCATGGCCTTGTCTTAAGAGTGTTATCTACCACAACAGTGTAGTGTATTTGCCTTGTGCTTGAAACAGGATTTAATTATGGGATGAAAAAGTATGATGGTTCTTTCACATAATGCACATCTTGTACTGTCTTCACTGCTGGAATTACCAAATTGTCTATGTTGATGGATTCTCTGTCATGCATCTTGACGGTACCAGCTTTTCCATAAAGAAGTAACTTCTCCCTTTACCACTGCAGGTGAGTAAATAAAACAAAACCGATGCATTATGACTTCTGCTCTTGAAAAAATACATTGGGGTTCTCACAAAATATTTGTCTTTGGATTAGTTTTAGGGGAAATGTCCATCATTTTTTTGCAGTATGATTACTTATCCATGGGATTTTTCCACAGGTGGATATCTACCCTTACAGTCCAAGTCTGAGAGCTTTATTTAGCCTGATGCAGTGATAAATGGGTAAACAGTTTGTACCATTTCCAGCCCTTTTTACTGCAAGACATGATTAGCTGTGATTTTAAAACAGCAAGCAGATTAAGTGAAGGTAAATAAACCAGTAAACAAAAAACAACTATACCAGAAAGAAAAATCAGCCCTGCGACAGTTAAAACAAGAGAAATAAAATATTTCACATGAACAAAATTCAATCAAAAAGTCCTAATTTGAATATGGCAGAGAGAGGGGTTCTAAAGGAGCTGACCTCTAATAAAACTACATGTGTGATGAAGCCAGGTAAAGGTGGTGGGTTGGTCATGATGGACACAGTGGAATATATTGGCAAGATGTTGAATGTACTGTACAAAGATAATGAGTATACCCCAGTTTTCAGAAATGAAGTTAATATTGCCTATTGTGAAATTGATATTTATTTTATTTGATATTTGTTTACCGAGAAAGTCTGACCAGGCACAAACCCCTTTTTAGCAGAGGCCCAAGGAGAATAGCTCCAAGACAAAGTAAACAATAAAAATACATTATATACAAAAGTAAAAGTAGTTTCAAGGCAAACATATGCATAAAGAGGTTAAATATACATAATAGATAGGCCATTGCATACACTGGATAATACAAACTTAATAAATGCCGCATGTTAAATTTCCATGATATTGGAAGAGATAGTATTTATAGTATATAAAAATGGTCTAAGATGTAGTTGAAGGGCTAAGTCCTGTTGACCGGTTTATACATGGAACATAAAGGGAGGAGGAAGCAGAGAGACAACAGGGAGGTGTTGGGTAAGGCTAAGAAGGAAGTACTAAGAAAGATATGTTAGGAGAGTGTATGATGCAAAGGAGTATGTGGGGTTAGAGGGAGATGAAGGAGGTCAAGGTGAATAGGTGTGATTTTGAAGAATAAGACAATGAGTGTATATGGAGAAAGTAAACTCTTCTGTGGAGGAGAAGTTGATGCGGAGACAAGTGCTTGAGAAATGGTATTTAGCCAGGAGATGAGCAGGAACAAAGCCATAAGTCAGTTAAGTGAGACTTAAGAAGTTTAATTGAAAGATGTTAGTGACAGTTAAGATATGTTAAGGGACTGAGTTCCAAGTTCTGGAAACATGGTTGGAGTAGAAAGAGGTCCCCTGAACTGTTGTTAGATTTTGTAACTTGTAATTGAAATTTGTCAGAAGATCTGAGGAGTTTTCTGTTTGATTAGGGTTGTAGTAGATTTTTGTAATGGGAGACCTTTATCAGGTTGGTGAGTCATGCTGTGGGCAGTTGTAAGTTGGGTGTAGGTTAAGAGATTGGGTAATTCTAACCAGCTGAGTTGTAGTAATGCAGCACAGTGGTGGGATCTATATAAGGAGTTAGTGGCAAATCTGGCTATCTTGTTGTAGTAGGCTTCTAGTTTTGTTAGTTCTGTTTTTTCAGGTTTGTGAAGATAGAAGAGGCATAAAACAGGGTGATTCCGGTAGTGGATTGTATGATTTGATTCTGTATAGAGAGCCTAATTGTATGTGTACCTTTTTAATGTTTAGCGATAGGTGTTTATTGAATTTCATGATATCAATTCTAACACCAAGCAGTTTTGCTTGAGATGCAGTATCTATTTTGGTATTATTCAATGAGTAGATAAGAAAGTAGGAAAGAGAATCTGGGGATTTACTGTTCGAGAAGAGCATTAGTTTAATTTTATTACGATTAAGAATTAATTGTGAGTTAGAGAGCCAAGATTCTCCTGCTGAGAAGGATTGTTGGGTTACTTCTTGGAGTTGAGGAAGGGTGAGTGCAGCACAGATGAGTGTCAAGTCATCTGCACACTGTACAATAGAGGCAGGTTGAGTTGCAATGTGGAGTTTATTAGTAAATATTCTGAAAAGGATATGACCCAGGATCGAGTCCTGTGGAACACCCATGGTGACTGGTAACATAAAGGAGAGATCAGTGTCATAAACAGCTTGTTGTTGATCAGATAAGTAGTTATGAAACCATGCAAGGACTGAGTGACTGAGGTTTAGAGTTGATAGTTCAGTGAGGAGTTTTTGATGGGGGACAGTATTGAATACATTGGACATGTCTAGGAAGATAGAAGAAACTAGTTGACCTTTATTTTTGAATTGGTTGATGGTGTTGGTGAAACTCAGAAGGGCAGTAGTGCTACTATGATTGGGTCGGAAGCCACTTTGGGTATTAGTTAGCAGATTATTACATAGTATGTAATTCATGATCTGGGCATGAATGCCAGTTTGTAGAATTTTGGATATTGGGGATAAAATTGTTACTGGCTTGTAATGGGATGATATAGGATATTTTCCAAATTTTAGGAACATATTGTTCTGTGATAGAGTGATTAATTAATATAGAGAGAGCATCTGCACCCAGCTACAGACATTCCACAGATAAATTGTCAGCAGCAAGTGATATGTGTTTGTTGAGAATTTTTCTTATGATACTGGTTTTAATGGGTTTGAAGGAAAAGGCATTGATAGTTTCATTAGTTCTTAGTGGTATGGTTGGGGAAACGTTGGTATTACTTTTTGGTTAGAGATAGTATGGAATTGGTAAAGTATGTTTTAAATTGAGTTGCTATACTGTCTGCTGTATTTGTAGTTGAAGGGATTGGATTTGAAGATTGTCCAGGTCATAGATGTTTTATGGCAGTCCAAAATTTTTGTGGATTGTTGCTGTGTTTTTGTTGGATGACACTGTAGTATGTTTCTTTATCAGTCTTGATCTCTTTCTTGGCTTTATTTCTTAGTTGCAAGTAGTACTTTAAGGTTGGTTTGTTTTTGTTGGCATGGTATTGGGTCCAGGCATTGTCTCTACATTTGAGTAACTGTTTAGTGTCTTTTGTTAGGCAGGGAGTGTGATTTGATTTCACCCTTATAGTTCTAGTTGGTGCTCAAAGAAGAGTTCTAGTTGGTGCTGGCCTATTTAATGTGTCTAGGAATGTGTAATTGAAATGGCAGAATTTAAGGGTACTGATCTTAGTAGGGTCCAGTCATGTTGCTGGAGGATGGATGTAAGTTTTTTTTTTTGTAGATTTGTCTAGATATAATATTTTTGGGGGGGTTGCAGATATAGACCTGGGAAGGCTTGTTGGTTAGGATCTCATCTAGAATTGACTGTCTATTGCTATTTTATCGAATCATGTTGGACATTGTATAAGCTGGGAGAACCTATGCAGGTCAACAAAGTTAGAGGGTTGTTTGAAGTACAGGTGGACCAGTAGGTACTAAAACCTCCCATTGTTATGGTTTCCTTTGGAAATGTTAGGGTTGCCCAGTGAAGAACATCCTCAGTTATAGTGGGGTTGTTGCCAGAAGGGATGTAAGTTGCTATAATAGTTAAATGTTTATTGGGATTTATTTCGAGTCGGCTAAATCGTATCTCAGCAGTATTGAGCTCTGGTGGGTTTAGTTCTGAACATTTTAGTTTGAGTGTATTTTTGTAAATAATAGCTATTCTTCCACCACATTTGTTTATTCTGTCTAGTCTGTAGATGCTGTAGCCTGAAGTTAAAATTTCATTGTTGTTTATTCCAGGTTTCAACCAGGCTTCAGTTAGAAATGCTATATCAGGGGAGTAGAGTGAGAGAGAGAGAGGCATGCAATTCATGTGTTTTACTTGCTAGGCTCCTAAGATTCATATTGAGAAGAAGTATATCAGATCCTTTATGGGTTAAAGTTGTAGAAATATGTATAAGTGAGTGGGATGGAGTGTTGGGTCCTATTGAGTGGTTTTGGGGCCAGGATTTGGATGGATGACACCACTAAGTTTAATGTGTGATCATGAATAAAGGAATGGGTTTGAGTATTTGAGTGTTTAGTATATTTTTGAACTAGCTGGGGAAATTATGATGATGTGCACACCTGTATGGGAAAAGTTCTGTTTTGGTGGTAGATTTGGCATTATGTCAATGTTAATGGGTGTATTGTGGGGTAAGAGGGGAAGTGGAGTGGTGAGGTGCAAGTTGTGGCTAACTGACTATGGTAGGTTGTTAAATGAGTGGCTAGGAAGAGCAGACTTAGGAGGGATATATTGAAGAATATCATTGTCGAACTTGGGATGTGAGAAGTAAATTTTAGTTTATGGGAGAAAAGACTAGATTTTAAATAAGCGGTTAAGAGTTGTACTAGTGAGTAGGATGAGCTAAACTAGAGAAGGGGCATAAACTAAGTAGAGGGTTGCTTGGTTGATAGAAGTAAGATGGAGGAATAATGTAGTGGGATAATGAAAAAGAAGAGTGATGCAATGCATTAAGTAGTGAGTTTACTGGTGGATAGGAGCTGAAAGAAGGAGTAAATTAATGGGGGAATGAGAGAGAAGGTATTTTGACTGTAGTATGGATTGGTATATGATTTCTGATTGGAAAAATTGGAGGTAGTAGATGTGGTTAGGTTAAAATAAATGTATGAGTAGTGGGTGGGTGGGAATAGGTAGTAGGGTAGGGGAGCATAGTGAATGGAGTTGACTGCCCCATGCTAGCAGTGGGGAGGTGAAGAAAAGAATCAACAAGCAACAATCATGTAAGTGAAGTTAGGCCCAGGCAGAAGCTTACAGGATATCCCAGGTGAATTTGGATGAGCTATTTTATTTATTGATTTGGCTAAGATACAATGAAAAAATGAATGATATTATTTAGAGACCTTGCCAAGCTAAGCTATACGCTAAGGGGTAGGGTGGAAGAGAGAAAAAAATAAATATAAGCAGGAACTCAGTAACGTACTGTGATAAAGTAAAAATCAACAAAAAAACAGGCTGTTGGGACAAGGAAGGGGGATTCCACAAGCTATGTGTGAAGGGGCAGGCACAAGCACAGACAATAAAATTGTGCTCGGCAAGAAACAAAGTATATTACATAAAGTAAAGTAGATTATATATAGTGGAAGTACCCTACACAATCTGGATGGGATATTGTAAGACATAAAAGTAAAATGTTGCAGCCACAGTTAAGTACAGTAATTGGGAAGAACCGCATCACTTAGCTCAGTGTGTTAGTTTTCTGTGGTAGCTGCAGGCAATAGAACTGTAAAACAAATGAGAGACATCAACATAAGTAGCATATGAAACGACAACTTGTACATTATCCTGGTATAGCAGGTAGATGGAGGTTAGTGCCAGTGAGAGGCTTGTGGAGACCTATAGATAGTTTGGAGAGCAGGAACAGTACTTAACACTAAACAAAACAGGACTACATGGTAGGTTAGAACAGATTCACATGTCAAGAAAAAAAAAAACAGTAACTAGAACTAAAGACTGTAGTGGAACAACTGGACTTGATACAATATATCTAATCTGTTTGCTGTATAATATCACTTTGAAGGTATGCTGACAGCTGAAACTCTAGCTAATACAGTTAATAAACTAGACATCGGCTTTGGAATATTTTTTTTTTTTGCAAAGATTTATTGACAAGGGTTTGTTAGATTTTCTTAAACTGGAGAATGCCAGGATACTTTTCATATTTGGTATACCCAACATATATAAGGGTATACAAGACCCACCTCTACGCTCGATAGGGGCAGGTAGTGGTACAAAAATACATCCTTTAGTTATTTTTATTGATAGAAAACTTAAAATATTTTATGATTATAAATCCCATAGTTTAAAACATTCTTTGGATTTTCTAAAGAGATTGGGGAGTATTGCATTTTTAGAGGAAGTGCTTTTTTACTGTTGATATTATCTGGTCTGTTCATAATAAATCCACACTCTTTAGGCTTTGATTGTTTTGAAGAGGCTTTCTGTGTTTGTGATTTCCTAAATAATAGGGACATTAGACTCATAAGTGAATTTATGGAACTGTCATTGAAAAATACATATGTATATTTTGAAGGGGAATTTCTTTAAATAAACTAGTGGGGTAGTGATGGGTGCAGCTTGCACCCCTATATTTGCCAATCTTGTACTACTTACCTGGGAATGAAAATTTATTTTGGATTCCCCTCACTGTAAGTACTTCTATGTATATACTTGTTATTTGCATGATATTTGTATTTTACAGGCAGGGGGTAGAAAAAAGCTTTCACATTTTTTAGAAATTTGCTTATGGTATACAGTTTGATGCATTCCACTATTTAGATATTAATATTGTGAAAGATCTTGTGTACAGTAGATACAAGTCTATGATATATATATATATATATATATATATATAGCAAACCTTTTCAACTCTTCTTTGCATTTCTCTAGTGAACATGCCATCTCAAAAATTGAATATTTTTAAGGATGTTTTATAAGAGCAGCCAGAATGACATCTGATTATGATGACTTCTCACCGAGTGTGATTATATTTCTGTTTTTTTTTTTATATAGAAAGGGGTTATCCCAACAACTTTGTTAACCTCATCAAGGATGAAGTTATTTTGAGATAGGGTAATAAACATTTCCTAAATATGGATGCAGAGAAAACACGTATACATAAGAGTTTTAAAAAGATCCCAGATAATAATGGTGATAGATGTACAAATGTTAATAGAGCCCTATTCCTTGAATATCATTACCATAATAAGGTGGCCAAAAATACTATATTGAAATACTGTGCGAGATTCAGGGCTATTCCCAACACTCAAGCTCTTTTTTCCAATAACCTTATAATAGTGTTCAAGAAGGGTAGAGGTTTTAGAGTTATATGATAATAAAACTGCAACACATTGAATTCTAATAAAACTAGGTTTGGCACATTTAAAAGTGGTTTCTGTACTCAGTGCCCCTATATTTTAAATAACTCAGGGTATTTTCTCCCTGCATGGAATAAGCGTTTAATCACTAATAAATTTTATAACTGTAGTAAAGGGGTCATATATTTAGCTACCTGTAGATTATGTCTGACTTTTTATGTTGGAAAAAAGTGAAAAGATCATTGCATTTACGAACATCTATATGACATTAAAAAGGGCAAGGATAGTAATGCACAAGCTAAATACACAAAAGTGTGTGATTAGTAATTTTTTGTTTTAGCGGAGGTAGGTTTGGACCTCTGAGGGGGTGCTTGGGAAACCCAAATTAAGTTTTGTGAATTATTGTGACAATTATTATTAGGGACAAATCTGACACCTGGGTTGAATGATTGTATTTTCATTCGCCCTGTCTTGAAATTAAGGGTGTTGTAGTTATTAATGTTTACCTGTATTTAACATTGTATTTATATTACATTTAAATAGAATTTTTATTTCGTTATTTTAATTTATATTCTGTGTATATATTTTGCATTACCTGATTTTTATTTGATACTGTTATTATAAGAAGTCATTTATTAATTAACATTAGGTATTTAAAACTGGATGCTCTGCTTGAATGAATAGTTCTGATGAAGTCTAAAAATTAGTAAGACAAAAGCGCTTAACTCATAGTTTTATACAGTTTTGAAGTTTTTTGGTGGACATTTGATTGGATTTTATTCATGTGGAATATTTTATTTCTCATGTTTTTACCATAGTGGTGCCGATTTTTCATTCTGGTGCAGTTGTTTTTAGGTTATTAATTGTGATTCTGTCTGTCCCTTCCAGGTGACTTCCTAGGAATGCTGAATGCCCACTTTGGAAACCTTTTTTTGATTACACTAGTGTGCTAAATAGGGTGCATTTCTGTATTTTACATATTGTTTCATGTATTAGATTGTGTAGATTAGTGTTTTTAGTGTTTTTGACATTGCCAGAAGGCCTTACTAACAAGTGTGCTTGTAGAGGACAGGTTCTGCATGAAGATTACCATTTAAAGGGCACCTATAAATACTTACAGAAAAATCAGGTTGTAGATCATCCTTATGTTGCTCTGGATGATACAATGGTTTAAAACTGGTTCCAGGACTCAGTACAATCTCAAATGACAAGTAGAGCAGAATAATATATTTCTGTGGGAGAAAAAATAGGAGCTTATACCACTTAGTTGCCAGGCATGCATTAAGTACGAAGGGGAGATATTTAAACAACTAGAGGATGTGGTAGCAGTAATATTATATGAAACGGTGATAGGCAGGATCTGTTCATTATATCAGATAGCAGTTGATGTAGGAAAGCATGCCAACAAATATTGATATGATATTGTTAATGTCTAGGGCAGAGCAGAAGCAGTTGTGGCAGAAATACACTTGCTTGGCTGAGGATACAGTCCCTGCTAGAAGTTGTTAAAGGGCAGCTACTGGATCCCTCTGGGTTTAAGTTTGTTGTTTGATTTCTCTGCAAGATTCTTTTATAAACTAGAAAAGAAGGGAAAAACTCAGGAGTCAGTCAAATGCGTATTTCAACCCTTATACTGAGGCACAGTATGAACTGTGAAAAAGAAGTTGTTCCTCTACAGAGAGGTCAACAATTTAGTATTTTTAAAGAGGTCATTTGAAGAGAAGAGATGGAAGTGGAAGGCAGCAAGATAGGGAAGACAAGTCTCTCATTACAGATGGAAACTGACAGTACTGACTGTTTTTTTCCAACCTGCAACTCACTTAAAGACAGGGACTCCCACTTCAGAGAAAATTTGTTTGGCTTGACTTCAGACAAACAGTTAAGAGAACTTACAGCCTCTGGCTACAAGTTAGAATTCAAGACCTGTCCTCATTTCATGGGAATATGCATCATTCATCCCTGATGAAATGTAGCTGAACAACTTACACTGGCATGCTTTTTCAGTTACTCTTTTAGTGAATATGCGTTAGAAGAATTAATACATGTACATTTCTACCCACCAAGAACACAGATAGTACCCGAGGTCCTGGGCAGAAAGTGACCATTTTTAATTTACCTCTTTGACTTTTAGTCTGTTCATTGCACCCAGAGTATTCATAAAATGCTTAACTTCAGTGTTTGCCCAACTCAGGAGCAGGGGGATCAGTAGTTACCTCTATCTAAATAATTGCTTAATTCAGGAAACCTTGATGGAGGACTTTCAGAAGTCTCTGAGATAATGAACCAAACAGTGTCCTGGCCGGAAGTAAAACATTTTTTTTTTTGTATTTGCTCCCTAGATGTCAAAATTAAGGTTGACTGAGTCAACAAATGTTTTATTTAAAATGTATATGAAACCAATGTATTTTAATTCTCTTCAGCATTATGACAGTTGGCACTCCCCCCACCACCAAAAGAAAGCTATAGTTAAAGGGCAACTGAGAAGATTAGCCAGGATAATATCTGCATGGAAATATTTCTTTATTAAAGTGAAAAACTAAGGTCCATGCTGTTAAACAAAGAACATCCTTATGATTTCCTTGAAGGGATTTTCATGGAATTTTACCAGAAAAGAGCCAACAGATTATTCAAGTCTCTTTTAGTCTCTGGAAAAGATGGTGCCTTTTCAAGGCACAAAAAGAACCAGAATTTTGACAAAGGATTCATTGTTAGATACAATGAATATAGATGCCAAATCTATGAGGAATATAATCAGAAACAACTGGAAAATTCTGAATATTGGGTGGATGGGCATGAAAATATCTGGCATGGAACAAATAGTTATTTACATGAGTTACACAAGGGATTGTAATATTAAGAATTATTTAGAAACAGTGAAGAAACCCCTCACAAGATGGCAGACAGTGTCAAAATGTGGTAGGTGTCCCCAGTGTCCCTCAGTTTTGTAGGGCAAATCTGTTGCTGTTCAAGGATTTGGGAAAATCATAAGTCCAGGGAGGTGTAATTGTGACACTAGGGGGTAGTATATATTGCTTCATATAGAAAATGCACCTCTTTTTATTGGTAAAACCGAAAGAGCATTGAAAGAAAGGGTTTACAAGTACATGAGGGATGTCAGAAAACAAGACCCTAGTAATGCCCTCTGGAAACACCTCCAAAAACCTCAAAGGACACAAATTTGGTTTCTTCATTATAGATGTTGTGGACCAGGACCCAAAGGGTGGCCCCTGGAAGGTAAGGTTGGAATGTAGGAAACTTGAGTGGTAAAAAGACAAAGGCCACAGGTCCATATGGTCTAAATGAGTCTACATCCCTTACCTGTTGCTTAAAATTGAAGGCACTAAGGTATTAGACATTAAACCATTAAGATGGTAAACATCTTAGGTGCTTGCACGAATATGAAATAATGTTTTTAGAGTTTTTAAGCTTAATTTGGACTTTGTAATAAATATTAGGTTATAATGAATCTTGATATGTATTTTTTTCAGAACACTTTTTAGTAATGTAATAATGTGAATCTAAATGGTTCTGTTTCTTGAAATTTCTAGGGGATTGACTAACTGGGGACATGGGTGTAGCTTTTAGTTGACCATTTATATAATGAACTTAAGAGGAAGTTTTTTACTCTGAAGAGGTCCTGAGGCATTAGAAGGATGAAAGCACTGTATGTGCCTAATAAATGTTTCTTTTTTAACCACTTTGCTTATTTTATTTAGAGAGTTTCTTGTGTTTCCTCACGTAATGAGATTTATTTGGTAGTTCAACACTCTTTTACTGCTGGCTGAGACACTGTTTAGTTCTCTGTTTTGAATTTGGCTTTGTGGTTTCCAAGTCTCTGAGATACATTGCACTTCCTAACCACTTAGGTTTTTCTTGAACCTTTTCAAGTCATACATGACTCCATGGCAGAAAAAAAAAACTTGGTATTAGTGGATAGACCATGGCAGCATTTTCCTAAAACAGTGGTTGCATGCTTCCTTTTTTTAAAGAACTTAAATCTAAATATTAAAAAAATAGAAACCCATTTCTTTGCATAATACAGACTTTGTGATCACGAAAATGATTAAAAACATAGGATAACAGTAGACTTCCAGGGATGCTGTGTGGCCTGGGTTGTGGCTGAAAAAGAGCTGTGGACAATTTCACTTACCAATCTAAAAAACATTAAATATGAATAAAACCACTACAGAGAGAAGCTAGATGTCAAGTCTGGCAAGTTTAATATATGACACTTTGTTATTATTCTGAGGGATTTGTTTGATGTGGGCAGAAAGGATTTAATACTTACGTTACATTATCAGATTTAAAAAAACATCTTTTGTTTATCTGAAACATTACTATTTTAGGAAGTCTGAATAACGAGCATACAGATGAGTTTAGTAGACAATGTTAGAATGTTGTACACTGGGGCATTAGGGAGGGTATTAATTTAGATTTAGGCTTGATGTTTAATGGTATGAAAAAGGCCTGTCCACTTATTCCTTTCTTGTTAGCTTTGCCAGGAAGTTGTGTGCTAAAAGCAAACATAGAGTAATCGGGCTATTAGCAGAGAGTACCAGAAAGTGGTTACACATGCAGATATCCATGCAGTTGTTAACAAAACAGATGTGGTGTAAGAAGTTTTGAAAGTGTGTGTGTTACAGATTTGCCAAGTTTATTGAGATTAGGCTGAGCAAAAATAAAATGTAAGAGTTATGTCTGGGCATAAATAAGAAGTAACTTAGCAAAGAGGTTGTAGTTGATTTAAGAAAGTAAGATCATCTTAGGTATATGTTTTGAGAACATAGATTTTTGACATCCTGCTCTAGGAGTTGAAAATGAATGCTGCACTAAGAATGGTTAAAATACAAGCATATCACAAGATGAGGGAAGAAATAGGTTAATGGCTATTAATATTACACATCTAGTTCTGTATTCCTTCATATTTGTCTGAAATGAACATGTGGACCTGCACTAGACCCAGGACTAACCTCGGATGTACTTCAACAGTCACTGTGTTATGTCACTTGTTCAGGACAGACCTCTGCTGTACTTCACCAATCACTTTGTCACGTCACTTTCTCAGGACTGACCTCTGCTGTACTTTACCTGTCACTTTCTCAGGACTGACCTCTGCTGTACTTCACCTGTCACTTTGTCACGTCACTTTCTCAGGACTGACCTCTGCTGTACTTCACCTGTCACTTTGTCACGTCACTTTCTCAGGACTGACCTCTGCTGTACTTCACCTGTCACTTTGTCATGTCACTTTCTCAGGCCTGACCTCTGCTGTACTTCACCTGTCACTTTGTCACGTCACTTTCTCAGGCCTGACCTCTGCTGTACTTCACCTGTCACTTTGTCACGTCGCTTTCTCAGGCCTGACCTCTGCTGTACTTCACCAGTTACTTTATCGCGTCACTTTCTGAGGACTGATCTCTGCTGTGTTTCACTAATCACTTTGTCATTTTTTTTTCTTGACATTGTCAGTCTCACCATAACATATCTTGTTCTAATAATATCTCAGCACAAAGACCAGCCCTAGGACCTGCTACTACAATAGCTGTGTGTTAGATGCTTTAGCCAGCAGTATAGCAGCATGATGTGGCATTTTGAAATTATTTATTTATTTATTTATTACATTTGTTTACCGGGAAATTCTGACTGGACACAGGCCCTTCAGTGGCGGCCCGGGGAGAAAAGCTCCACAGAATAACATGGTAGATGGTAAACAATAACTATCAAGATATAAATACAGTAGAGGGGATCATGACATGGAGAAATACAAGGGGAAATTAGGTTCAATTGAGTAGTAAGCTTTAAATAACATTGAGAAATAAGAAGTAAAATACAGTGCTACAAATTTTCTAAACAGTAACTAGATAACAATAATAAAAGATTAACAAGCAGTGAATAATCTTCAGTTCAGTTTTATAATAATAGAGGGGATACTCTATCTAAATCTGGGAAAGGAGAGAAGGGTTGAAGGGGGGGTTATTAGTTGGGGTTTGGCCAAGGACAAAGCCAGTGAGTATTTAGGTGAAATTTAAGTGCAGTCTTGAAAAGACTGCAGGAAGGAAGGGTAGTTATGGTAGTGGGAAGGTTGTTCCAGAGCTTGGATATAACACAAGAAAATAGTGCTTCACCTGCTGAGTATTTGGCTTTCGTGACCTGGAGTAGATTTTTGTTGCAGGAGCGTAGTGGTCTGGAAGAGTGGTAGGGCTGGAGAATTGTATGGAGTGATGGGATTCGGAGAGGGTGATTTACTAGTTTATGAGCAAAGGTGAGTTGAGTTTGGTGTAGGAGATGAGGGAGTTCAAGCCAGTCAAGGTCTCTAAGGGAGGTAAGAGGCACCGGTGGCAAATTTTGTGATTTTATTGTAGCATGCTTCGAGTTGGTGTAGGTCTGACTGTCTAAGATTCGTAAGTGTTGGTGATGCGTAGAGTAGGGTGGATATTAGTTGCCAATTGGAGATAGAGATTTTTGCTGGTTTGGTGAGGTATTGGCAGCTTCTATATAAGGCACCCAGTTTTTTGTGAACTTTTTTGTTGTTAGTGATATGTGGGTGTCAAATTTGAGATTATTGTCTATCTGTACACAAGTAGTTTTGTGTGGACTGTCTGTGAAATCGAGGTATTATCCTTGGCTTGAATAGTGAAATGTGGGGTGTTTGGGGTAGATTTGGAGGATTGTAAGATGAGGAGTTTGGTTTTATTTGGATTGAGGAGAAGCTGGGCATTAGATAGCCAGCTTTCAACTGAAGAGAAAGATTCTTGGGTGATCTGCTGGAGTTTTGTTAGAGTTGAGGCTGAGCAGATGAGGGTGGAATCATCTGTGTACTGTATGAGGGAGGCATGTTTGGTGGCAGTGTGCAGGTTGTTGGTGAAAAGGGACAAAAGTAGGGGGCCAAGGATGGAGCCTTGGGGTACCCCAAGAGTAACAGGGAGACGAGTGGATAGATTGCTGTCCCAGATGACTGATTGCTGGCAGCCTTGTAGATAGCTGTGGAACCAGTTTGTGGCTGGTGTGGAGAAAGAGAGGTCAGATAGAGCAGAAAGTAGCAGATTGTGTGACACAATGTCAAAGACTTTAGATAGATCCAGAAATACAGCAGAGGAGAGGAGGCCATTGTTTTTGTGATGGAGGATAGTGTTGGTGAAGGGGAGGAAAGCAGTTGTAGTGCTGTGGTGTGGTCTGAAACCATGCTGGGTATTGGAGAGGAGGTTATTGTTAAGGAGGAATTTGGGGACCTGTGAGTTGATGCATTTTTTGCGTATCTTGGAGAGGGGGGAGAGGATGGCAATGGGGCTGAAGTTGGACAGGTCAGTGGAGGGGAATGATGTGTGATATTTTCCATAGCATGGGTACATAGGATTCAGATATGGAGCCATTGATTAATATGGAAATAGGATAAGCTAGGACATCAGCTGCTATCTTTAGGTATTCAGCAGGCAGGTAGTCGGCTGCTAGCTTTGTGGGTTTTAGTTTTGTCAGGAGACTTTTTATGTAGGAGGTGGGTACTGTGGAGAGAAAGAAGGTAGGGAAGGGTGGTTTTGGGTTGGGTGAGGGGGGAATTAGTGTAGGGAAGTGTTTTTGTTAGGGATAGCACAGATTCTGTGTTTATTGAAGGAATCAGCAATGCTATTGGTGGAGAGAGGGGTGGTTGGTAGGGGGGTGCTTACTTTTCCTGGGCAGAGTATAGAATTAATTGTGGACCAGAATTGCTTGGGGTTGTTTTGGGAGGAGTTTATGGACATCTGCTAGAAAAGGGCTTTGTCTACTTTTACTTGTTATGTAGTTCAAGGAAAAGTTGCCTATCTGAGGGGTTTTTAGTTATGCACCAGCATTCCCATGTTTTATCCCTGGTGGGGTTTTTTGTAGCCAGGGGGAGGTCTTAATTCTGATTCTGGTGTTACTCAAGGGGGCATGGGAGTTAAGGATGTTGAGGAAGGTACTATTAAAGAAATGGACTGCTTTGTCTAGGTTGAGGTATTTTATAGGTGACCAGTTTACATTCTGGAGGGAGGAGGTGAAGGAGTTGGGGTTAAAATATGCTTTGTTGCGAATAAGTCTGTGGGTAATGGGTTTGCAATCATTAATGTGATTTTTTGTAGGAAGGTTGGGGAATGGTTACTGAGGGAGTCAGGTAAACAGCCTGCTATTTAGGTGTGAGGGGCTTTGTTAACTAAGAAGACACAGTCAAGAATGGTATGGTTACTGGGGTTTTTGTTGATCCTAGTGGGGGTTTGTATTAGCTGAGAGAAACCATGGAGATTTAGGTGGAGGTCTGGGTGGTTGCTATTGCAGGATAGCCAATTGATGTTAGTCCCCAAGGACGATAGTTTCTTGAGGAAGGGAGAGATTGGCCCAGTCTAGTAGGTTTTCAATGGGAGGTATATTTTGGCCTGGTGGGAAATAACACCCTATAATGTTGATTATTTGGGATTTAATTTGAGGGTGGTATAAAGTATTTCTTCCTTGCCAAACTGGGGAGCTGATTTGGTGAGAATATGGATATTGAGGTGGTGTTTGTACAACAGTGGTACACCTCCTCCTTTTCTGTGTAGTCTGTCCTTACAGAGGATGTTGTATCCAGGTGGGAGTATCTCCTCACTTTTGATGTGAGGTTTGAGCCACGATTCAGTTAGGATAAGGATGTCAGGGGAGTAGAGGCGTATGTAGGCATGGAGGTCTTGGATTTTATTACAGATGCCTCTGATGTTAAGAGACATAATGAGGAGGTCATTTGGGTTTTTGTTGATTGCGATTTGGATGATGGGGGAGTTGGCTGGAAGGGGGTTTGTGTAGATATTGGTAATTGTGGGGCCAGGGTTGGGGTGCACATCTCCACTGAGAGCAAGTTTAGAGAGAGTGTTGAGAATGTTTTATATATGCAGTAAAAATCTTGTTGTATTTTATGGAAATTTTGTGTTCAAATGAGGTGGGGGGTTGGTAATTGAGTAGTTGTACTGGGAAGAGGTAGTTTGTGGTTGTGGTAATGAAATTATGCAGTGGGTGTTTGAGGGGAGTTGATGTGAGAGTGCAGTGGAAATAGTTAGGGGTTATGACTGTAGCTGTTTGGTAGGATGTAATGTAGGCTAGAATAGTGCAGGTGAGGATTACAACAGTATTACCTACTGGCATGGTTGCTTTGAGTTAGGATGTGAAATTAAGCAGGTATATACACAATAACTACAGTGCTACCGAAAATTGTAATATTGATATCATATTGCATCAAAAAGCATGAAAATCAGTTTCTGTCAGCTGATTGACTATACAGTATAGTGATAAGATCCGTATTGGTCCCAGGTAATCACCACCTAAATGTCCCCTATTTAGATTATATATAAACAAAGTTAAATAACGAGGAGTATGTGCTAATCAAGAATATGATAGGGATACCTAATGTAAACTACAATATAATAACAAAATGTCTGGTCCAACTGTATAACTCAAAAACCCATGCCCCAACCATCAAGATGGAACAAAGAAGTAGGCCTGTCTATTACTATCCCTAGATGTTAAGAACAATTTAACACAAACAATGATTATGAAAAAAAAAATGAGATATATATAGCAGAGCTAGTCCTAGTCACACAAAACTAAATCAAAAAGGCAACAACTATTGTAATCTCAATATAACATAGATTCACTAGTAAATAGGGCTTGTTACCCACATAGATATTGTTGACAATAGTGAAAAACAGATGTATAACGTTATTGCCTTGAAAAATTACAACAATGCTCCTTTAAGTAACAATTATAAAACTTGCATGAATGTATGAATAGCAAAATCACATTAATCATACCCAACCAAACAAAATAAAAAAAATAAAAATGTATTAACTTGGTCTGACCTTTCACAAAGGGAGGCCTAACCCCCTCCCCCAGGGGTATTGATAATGTGGGCCACTACAGAATAAACCTTAAGTATGACATTCCTGAACAATGTTAAATACATAATAAGCACAAGGTATTGTGAGCCACATCCGTTCCCCTTAGAATGATAAACAATATGGAAAAAAAATTGTCCAAAAAGTGTCCTTATTGAAATGAAAGATAGACAGCAATATAAAAGGCTGACCCAAAAAACATCTGTAAATGACAATCAAATATAACAAACTAGTTGTAATAAGCATCAAACTGAAGAATGCCAGTTGTATGTGTAAGAATATGCTCAACAAGGTATTAAGGTTGAAAGTACAAATATGCAGCATAAATAACGTATAAAATAAAGCTTGCTCAAATGTAGAAATGGAGTTTAGCAATATGTGATTAGCATTCATACTAAATGACTGTGGCTTGAAAAATAAGGAATTTGCTTAATGGACATGTCTCCTACAGAATCAGCAACAATGTATGCATTTCACACTGTCAGCAAAAAAGCTGACCTCTTACAGACTTAAAACAGAATGTATGCATTTCACAGTGTCAGTAAGAGCAAAAATGTGAAAAACAGGATGTATGCAGCTTCTTTAAAGAATGGACAACAGGACATGTTTCTATCATATGACACTGTTAACCAAGGAAGTTTGATGTGTTTTTCCACAAGGTGTTTCCTTAAAAGACAATATCAGCATCGTTTCACTACAGGATGAAAACATGTTTTTCTGCAAACACCAGCAAATAGATGTTCTCATACAAAGTCCAAAATAGAGTACCATGGAGAAAAACAGGATATAAAACTACTATAAAGAGACTATAGCAGATAACATTGTTAGAGATATTTTTTGTATTGTATCTCTCATATCATCCATGCTGTTTGAGAAGTAAAGTAGCACAGTGTAACTAAATCTGCAACAGTAGTACGTGTGGTTTGTTTATAAAACGTTATCTGTTACTGCTCAGAGTTTGGTGCTGCATCAGTGTACACTCTGCAAGTTTCTGTGGGCAACAGACTGTAAATACAATTATAACTAGACTTTGATTTCAGCAGAATCCAGCCAGCAAGACCTAGTGTCTTAAGAAGACTTCATATCCATCACAGTAAGCAGCACCGTGATAGTTAATTTTTCAATGGTGAGCCTACCTGTATTTGAACACAGAGGGAGTGGTAAGGCCTGCAGAGGGTCACTTCAGTCAAATTGCAGTAACTAATATTTGTACATATGTGTAAATCCTAAACAGAAGTATTCCAGTTTATGCAGCTTGCAGCAGTAAAGATTCTCAGACGTCTGAATCCAGATTGAGCCTGCAGTCCAGGAAAAGCAGTGCCATTAATTCTTCAAGAAAAGATGGACATCTACTTTTCACAGCAGTTCACTGCCTGCTGTGTTTCACCAGCTTCTCAAGTGAGTCTGAAAATTTTCCAGCCATCTGCAAAAACAGCCTGATCACCTGTTTTCTTGCTAACTGGTAAGGCCTTTTTCTGTGTCACATTTTTACTATGGATGCTATTAGAATTCAAGCAGGTGTAAGCCAAGCTTTACTCTTAATGTAGCAGAACAACCAGATAAAATATGGGGTAAGCTGTAATGTTGGAATATGCAGCACATTATTAAATGTAAAACCTTATTAGGCCAAGTTGATAGTAAGGCATTATGCAAATGTATTACAATATTTGACTGGTATCTCAAAGAAAACCATGTGGGGTATGACAAATGTTTGTTTACATTATAGTCTGATGTTGAACAGTTATGTCCTGTCACCACATGTGAAAGGTTAATTTCAGAGTTACAGTAACAGTCAAATCAGTTACTGACAGAACCTCTAGCACATCTGGTTACAAAATAATGTAATAAACTTCTAAGAGACAAACACAATGAATTCAGGAAGTTTAGATGAGTTATACAAACGTGTTTCAAAACTGCATAGGAGTTTGATTCAGCAGAACAGGTTACTGAAAAATGTCAAAATGACTATGCAGAATTACAGGAAACTCTTGAACAGCAGTTACAGGATAAAGAAAATAAATTAGCCAGACTGATACAGACTGACTTCCTGCATCCAACAGCTGAGCTTAAGAAAACATTGCAAATGTGCAGGAAACTACAGCTGATCTGTACAAAAGAGATATATTTTATAATATGTTTGTGTTTTGAAAATGGTTAAGCATACATGGCAGGATCTGATGTATGGGCAAACTATTCCCAAATGTTTTACTTTCATTAAATTAAAGCAAGACATTTATCAGTACTACAGTAAAGTAGAGTGTATGATTGCCATTCTCATAGCATAGTCAAAAGGTAAACAAAACCATTCTAGTGCGTAAAAATCAAATGAAAATAGTTAATAACAGTAAAAATCTGAAATCACAAAATTGACATGCCTGTATTTCCTTTTCATCTAAAGTACATCTGTTAAAATGCACAAGAGAAAAGGCAGACAACAGCAAATGTAAATAATGTAAATATAAACGTGCTAGTTAAGCTAATATCTATTTTTTTTACAATTTTGTATAATTGTATAGTAACACCACACCAAACAGTTAAAGTTCTAATAGACAATTTTGAAATGAATAAAATCACAGATGGTATTAGTAAAGCAGTCTTTGTAAAATGAATGACAGGGCAGTTAAATAAATAAAAAAATACTGAAATCCAAGTTACAAAAATATGTAAGCTAATTGTAAAATAATATTTATTTATAGGTTCATAGGTTGGTACTAGGCTATCGGCCCTAGGGCCTATACAAGCCTAGCCATAACAATTCCCTGGCTATTTCTTAACACAGTATTTACTTCGCTGGACCCCTGTCTAGCAGGGTGACTGACATGATCCCGGCATGAACTTTCTATCTCCCATCCATTCATTAAGGTTCCTTTTGAAGAAGGCCAAAGAGGTGCTCTGCTTGACATGTATGGGCAGTCTATTCCAGAGTCTGGGGGAGTCTCTGGGTCAGGAACCTATCCCTCCAGCATGTTTTGTTCATAGTGATGACAAAGTTTAGATCCCTGGACCGTGTGTCTCTGAGGGATAGGGATTTTTTTAAGTGTAGCATGTCCAACAGCTCTGGGTTTGACATGGCCTTGTATGTTGAGCAGAGATCATCTCTGAGTAGACGATATGCGACAGAGATTAGTTGGAGTTTTTTTAGACGGTCAGTATAGGACATCTGCTTTAGGCCTGTGATTCTTTTAGTGAGGTATTTCTGCAGCCTTTCCAGTTGTTGCAGATGTCTTGAGTGTTACATACCAAACAGGGCATTGTATTCTATAATGGGTCTAATGAGCGATGAGTACAGTGGGGCAATGACCTCTTTTTTCTTTTTGGATGAAAAGCCCTTAGTGATGAGGTGTGCCACATAGAAGGATTTCCTGACTGTTGTGGAGATGTGGTCATTGAAGATGAGACCACTGTCAACCTCTGTCCCTAAGTCTATTATCACACTTTCAGTGTTTAGTGTACTGCCACCTATGTGGTAATTCACGGGTACATGTTTTTTCCCAAAGGGGATAACTACATTTCTTGGCATTGAGCTTGAGCCTATGGCTCTGGCACCAAGCATCTGTTTCTGTAAGGCCCTTTTATAAAATATCCACATCATTTGGGGATTCGATAATGGCTCCCAGTTTGCAGTCATCTGTGAATTTTGTTAGCCAGAGTTCCTTACTTTTGGCCTGTACTTCAGAGAAGTAGATGCCAAACAAGAGCGGTTCCAGGACTGAACCCTGAAGTACTCCACTTGTCACTTGTCTGGAGCTGGATTTGGAGTCGGCTACTTTTACAGTGTGGGTTCTGTCAGTAAGCTAGTTGGCAACCCATCAAGTGACGTAGGGATTAATGCCCAGCTTAGTAAGTTTATCTATGATTCCAGAGTGGGGGATGGTGTCAAAGGCCCTGGTGAAGTCCAAATAGGCTGTGTGGACCACCTTACCCTTGTCCATGGCTCTGGAGACTGATTCAAAGAAGTCAATCAAGTTCAGGAGATAAGATCGGCCCTTCACAAACCCAAACTGTGTGGGGTCCAGTGTTTGAAGGTTGCCAATGTCTTTGTTTATAAGTGCCATGATAATACGTTCCATGGACTTGCAGATCAGGCTCGTCAGATTGATGGGGCGGTAGTTCCCAGGATCCAAGGTGGATCCCCCCTTGTGGAGTGGGATAACTGTAGTTGTGTGCCACTCAGTGGACATGAAGCCTGAGATGAGGCTGTGATTAAACATGACACCTAGGTGAGGTGCCAGTTCATTTTGTAGTTCATGTACACAGCCTGGGATGCCATCTGGTCCCATGGATGCTGTACTCTTAGCTTTGGAGAGTGCGTTTTTTTACCTGTGTGGCCATTATTACCAGAATTTGGCAATCTTTCGGTATTGAGATGGGTCCTTTATGGGGTGAGAGGAGGGTGAAGTTTGCACTGAATCGAGCTGCCAGGATTTTGGCAATGTCCTTGGGATCAGTATATTTAATGCCATTCTGTTGTGACTTAGAGCAGATCTGTGCATTGCCATTTAGATTCTTGACATATCTATAGAATGCCTTGTGGTTTTCTTCGGAATCTTTGGCAATTTTGTTTTTGTAACTAGCTTTGGAGGATTTTATGAGGGATCTCAGCTTCTTACTGAGGCTGGTAAGGGAGATTTTTGCATCCTGGGATTTTCCTCTTTTCTGCAACAGTTTCTTCCCTTTGTTGTAAAGTTTGTTTATGGCAAGGGACCACCAGATTGGCTTCCTTTTTTTGGAAGAGACCATCTTGGTTTTATTGGGGATGGCATGATTCATGCATGAGTGGATGTGCTCGTATAGTGCCTTAGTGTAGGATTCAGCAGTCGAACTTTCAGTTCCCATCTGCATGGGTGTCATGAAGTTGGTCACTTCTGACTTGAGTAGCATGAAGTTGGCTTTGGAGAAGTTTTTTACAGAAGTTTCCTTACTGAGGGTTGGGGGTGGGATGTGGATGTCAAGGGTGATTAGCTTATGGTCAGACCCAACCAACGAGGGGGTAACCACAGGTGTCGAACATTGATTTCCCATGTTGGTAATGACCAGGTCCAGGATATTGGAGCCCCTGGTGGGACTTAAGGATTAGTTGATCCAGGGCGTTGGATTTTATGAATTCCAAGAACTGTTGGGCAAAAGTGTTGGCACATGAGTAGTTTTCCCAGTTAATGGCAGGGTAGTTGAAATCACCCAGTATTAGGGTGTTTGGTTGTATCTTAATATTTTCCAGTATGTTTAGAAAGGTGTAGTGAGAATCTTGGGGCATGGTGGGGGATCTGTAGCAAGGTACAATTTGGATTGCAGCCTTACCTAGTGTTAGTTGCACCTGGAGGGATAGGTTCCTGACCCAGAGACTCCCCAGATTCTGGAATAGATTGCCCATACATGTCAAGCAGTGTGCCTCTTTGGCCCTCTTCAAAAGGAACCTTGACGATTGGATGGGAGAAAGGAAATTCACCCCGGGTATCACATCAGTCGCCCTGCTAGACAGGGGTCCAGGGAAGTAATTAGCGTGGGAAGAAATAGCCAGGGAATTGTTATGGCTAGGCTTGTATAGGCCCTAGGGCTGATAGCCTAGTACCAACCTATGAACCTATGGAGAATTTCAGATGCATTGTGTTGGGCAACTAGCCTGGTGTTGTGAATATCCTTGGTGAATATGGACACTCCCCCACCTTTAGTGTTTTGATCATGGTTTGGTGGCTGAAAAGTGTGGTAAGAGTTGTAGCCTGGTATTGCAGTGGTGCTCTCTGGAGCCTTGAATCAGGCCTCAGTTACTGCACAGATATCAATGTTCTCCATTTTTAGGAGTGTCTTGAGAGAGAGGGAATTTTGAGGTTTAGACTTCTAGCATTGAGTAGCATTACCTTCAGATTTTGCATGCTTGTACCTGCTATGGTGTTGGTTTTGTCCTTTGAACTTTGCCTAAAAAAGGCACTATAGGGGTGGCAAGAGCCTTAGCCAGTAACCTGAATCCAGGGGCAACAGGTGCAGACCATATCTGGCAAAGCATCATGATCTGTTGATCATGTCATCCCAGGCAGACAGATCCTGGATCCCCTTTGAATGACACCAGAAGCTTAACCAATTGTTGAAGTCAATCATTTTGTCCTTATACAGTGGTATCATTATGGGCGAAGGCAGGATGCTACTCAGGGCTAGGGTCATACCTGCCTGTGCCACATGATCTGAGAGCTCTTCCATGTCTCTTCATCTAGTTCAGGGAGGTATGTCTCAAGTCATTCACTCCAACATGGACAATGACAGAGTCATATTTGTACTTGTTGTGGAGTGACTTGAGTGCATGCGTTATGTGGCAGATCCTGGCACCCGACAAGCAACTGACTGTAATTTTCTCCTTGTTCAGCCTGGTGAGTGGGACATCAGTGTGCCTGAGTATAGAGTCACCTGTGACTAAAGTGTTGGATACGTTGTCTTGCCTTAGGGGCTGTTGTTGGGTGGCACACTGGAGTTGTGAGCTATGTGACACTTTAGTTGTGATTGGTGTTTGTTTGCATTTCAGCTTCAGAGGTCCTTGTTTCTTGGGCAGGTTACTGTTAAGGGCCTCCACATATGTGGGTTTAGTGTTGCTATGTGTGGGTGTTGGTGGTGTGGGTTTAGAAGGGCTAAGTGTTGCTTGAGGTGTAGTGCAGGTGTTAACCTTCTTCTCTTGACTGTCTAGCACAATTTTGGGTGGAGAGAGCTTTGCTTCCAATTTGGCTATGTAAATGCATCTCTCACAGGTTGTAGTGTTGGATGGCAGTTGCCATTGCTGCATTGCCCCAGTATGCCCATATTCACCAGGTGGACAGGAGAAATCACTGGAAGCTGACCCGTGGACATGCCTTGTTTGGTGCTTTTATTTTGTAAAGTATAAGAGCTGCTTTCCCTTACCTTAGCAAAGTACTTTGCAATTATAGGCTTAGTGCCTACAATTAATTTCTCCTTATTAACAAGGAGAGTTGAGCTTGTATCCATTTAAGACTTCCTAGTGCTTTCCAGCAGGTTTTAAAGCAAGCATAGTTATGCAAGTGTATTAACAGATGATTAAAGGAAAAATGCTAAAAAGGTTAACTATGGTCTGCAGAGTGTAAAATGTGAGCTCAGACCTTCCCAGACTGGATAAATAGTTACAGGAAATATTGAGCAGATCAGGCAAAAAACAAGACTGATTGCCAGACAGGTGGCTTGAGTTTTTCTAAAATTTATTGTTATTAAAACATAATTGTTAAATGTTCACATGCAACACTATCTGGTAATTATAATAAAACATCACAATTGTGCATACATGTCACTGATAATCTGTATGCAGGTAAATGTTAAAAGTAAAAAACCTCAGTTACAGCCAGCAGATGGGCGATAGTATACATACAGTTCAAACAAAGTATACAGGAGGGTACAAATAACTACTAGTAGCAGTAGGAAGCAGCAAAGGCAACAGAAAAATATATTCTGACATTGAAAACAGCCAAAAGATTATCAGATCAGACAAAGGTCCATAGTTTGTTAGTAACATAATAAAGCAAATGTATAACAAAAGTGATGGTCTGACATACATTCTATTCTTACAGCATAAAGCAAATAAACAATACTGCAGTACTACAAGGGAATGGGTACTTTCTCAGTTTTACACTGACTGTGTGAGCAGTATTGCAAAAGTGTCTAAAATGAAGCTACAGGAAGAAATAATATCTCATTCCTTCTTGACAATACTCTTTCAGGGGGGAGGGGAAAACCGGTATTAGTGCATTAGAAATACTGGCAAACGGATTAAACCTAACAGGATAAAATATTTTACAAGTTGCTAATAGCTATCATGCTAGTTATTATTGTATTGTTTAGTAAATGTAAAGCTATTCAAGAGATGGCTTAAAATTGCTTTATTAAAGCTATACAAGAGAGAGTAAAGCTATGTAAAAATTGAGCAAGACTGGTCATTATTTTTTAATATGTTTTTGGCAAGACAATATTGGTATGCAGTAAGCATGAATGTTTCTAATTGATGGGTATGTAGTTGCCTCTGGTGGCAATTCCACTAGATACTTCTAAAGAGACATAAGAATTTTCCAAGATTTTTGCTTGGTGTTAATGTTACTAAATTTGTAAGATTAGACTAAATGTACTTTACAGTCTTTGTATGTACAAACACAGAATTATTCAGTACAAATGAAATGAATGTCTAGCAATGAGTTTGTGTGAAAAACCATGTTTAAAAAAATTGGTCCAGGGTACCTGCTAGATCGAAATGCATGAGTAGCAAATAGTCTGTGTAGATATGTACTGTATAGGACACATTGTAAAGTAACAAGTTCAAAAGTAATTTGTCAAGTTGTAATTTTACTACTAATTGTAATTCTATCACTGTTTTTTGGACCATCATTTTATCCGTACTAGTATTGTTTACCCCACTTAGAGGAAAATTATATTAAAATATTGTACTAATACAGCTAATTGACTAATATGTACATAACATTCTTTAGTATATAAATCATGTTTTGTTTTAAATAATTACATTCAAATATTTATTATCTAAGCCCAGTTCAGTACTTTACCAAGGTGTTTAATATGTTCACTTCACTGTCAACCAAGGTGTTAATGGGCAGTTCAGAGATATGACCACAATGTTATGGTTAAATGACATTGAAGCTGTATATTTTCAGCAATGTATAAATGCTTGCAGTAGCACATAGTTTTTGTCTCTTATAGATATTAGTCTATTTCTAATCTTTTGGTATAAAATGATTAATAAAAGTAAATAGTTATTTCAACAGCTGCAAAGAGTTAATGGAACTAAGTCATAAATTAAATTCTGTGATTGCAAAAGAATAAATTAATCAAGTTAAAAATAAAACTAAAGCAGACATAGCCCATAACTGATGAAATATTTTCACAGAATGGTCTGCAAAAGAAAAAGTTAAATACATTCAGTTTTAGTAGTAATACTTGATATAATTGTATTAACTATGTAAAATTGCATCAAAAGAAGACTACATTTTTTGTTTCCAAATGTGTTTTCTATATAATCTAATCAAAAATACATATCAGTGTAAAGTGTTTTGAGTATGTTTTAAAATAAAAAGAGGGAATTGTAAGAATATGCTCAACAAGGTATTAAGGTTGAAAGTACAAATATGCAACATAAACAAGGTATAAAATTTGCTCAAATGTAGAAATAGAGTTTAGCAATATGTGATTAGCATCCATACAAAATGACTGTGGCTTGAAAAATAAGGAATTTGCTTAATAGACATGTCTCCTACAGAATCAGCAAAAATGTATGCATTTCACACTGTCAGCAAAAAAGCTGACCTCTTACAGACTTAAAAACAGAATGTATGCATTTCATATTGTCAGTAAAAGCAAAAATGTGAAAAACAGGATGTATGTAGCTTCTTTAAAGAATGGACAACAGGACATGTTTCTATCGTATGACACCGTTAACCAAGGAAGTTTGATGTGTTTTTCCACAAGGTGTTTCCTTAAAAGACAATATCAGCATAATTTCTCTACAGGATGAAGACATGTTTTTCTGCAAACACCAGCAAACAGATGTTCTCATACAAAGTCCAAAATAGAGTAACATGGAGAAAAACAGGATATAAAACTACTATAAAGAGACTATAGCAGATAACATTGTTAGAGATATTTTTTGTATTGTATCTCTCATATCATCCATGCTGTTTGAGAAGTAAAGTAGCACAGTGTAACTAAAGCTGCAACAGTGGTATGTGTGGTTTGTTTATAAAAAGTTATTGGTTACTGCTCAGAGTTTGGTGCTGTATCAGTGTACACTCTGCAAGTTTCTGTGGGCAACAGACTGTAAATGCAATTATAACTAAACTTTGATTTCAGCAGAATCCAGACAGCAATACCTAGTGTCTTAAGAAGACTTTGGATCCATCACAGTAAGCAGCACCTTGAAAGTTAATTTTTCAGTATGATTTATAAATTATCCACTTTGATAAATAGTAGAAACACACAAAGCCTGAGATGACCTGTGAGGTTAGTCCAAAAAGGAAAGGATGGCCGTTAAACAACATGATCATATAATCATACAGGCAATGTCACAAAATTCACAAAAAATGTAGCCCAGCACACATTCCCTGATTCCCAAACCAAAGGATATCCATGTTGAAAGTTTAGATAGAAAAATATATTAGGAACCAAAAGGATGACATTCGTTCATTTGCAAACCTGGATTATTGGATCCAGTATCAAACTGCAGTTTTAAGCAGCACCTAGCTGCAAGAGTTATAAATTATCCCCTTGCAAAAACACATGCAGTCCTTTTTAATGGCTACATATTAATACTACTGGACAGAGTTTTAACATACTGCACTTACAGACAGGGTAGGCTAGCAAACAATTTAAATAGTTTAACAGCAAGACGTACTTTGAAAAGTAGACGAAACACATATGGAGTTGAGAGGCTTCCTGTGATAATCAGCCATCTATTTATAATTTTTTCCACATCAAGTAGTAATTCTCCTATTGCTGTTTCTCATCACTTGGATTAATCAGCTCTTGCTTTCCTCATGAATGCATAGGATTTCTCAGCTGCATGGACCGTGACTATTGCAGGCTGAGCCCAGCACTTGAAACTAAGGTTTTCCCAAGTAGAAATTATACTGTTGAAGTAAGGCTTTAGTCTTCACACGTGCATAGTGGAATCCAGTATTCGAATCAGATGGGAATTGTTCATGTATCTTGCATACAACACAAGACGCTGATTCCATCTGCCTTAAAACATACAGCCTTCACTGCATCTCAACCTCATATTGCTCGACTCTGAATGAATATATATTTTAGATTTTGGACTTCACTCATCTAGATGATATGTATATATATATATATATATATATATATCAATCACAAAATCCTCTCATTGATTCCCCTTTGAACCCACTGCAAGTATCAGATATGAATCAAAATCAGAAATATCCTGTAAAATCAGGAATGCTCGAAAGGTGTGTGCGTGTGTGTGTGTGTGTGTGTGTGTGTGTGTGTGTCTGTGTGTTACATCGTCAATGAACCCTTTCCCAAACAAGATAGTCATCATGCACAACCCTTGGTTGGAGAAGTACTTATAAGGGACTTGCTATGCCTTTGCCTAAGCCAACTCCTTTAAGATGTAAAGCTACATTTGCCAAAAAGACTGGTTAGCTTTCATTTAGAATAGAAGCCCATGAGAAGAGAATCTCGAGTATATAGTGAAGCAGTGAATTATTCCTGTGACTCATGCTCCTCTAGTAAGACATGAGTTTGTATTTAGGTAAGGAGGTGGTTTTATACAACATGAAGTAATACATGAGATGGAATGTGGCTATGATTTCAAAATGATTTTGAGAGTTGCAGAAATTTTCTTGTAAATACTATGAGTAAGCAGTATTCTTTACAAGTTACCTTAAATTAAGAAACTATCTTTTTTGTAACTCTTGACTTTTAATTATTATTAATTATTGATTTTAATGTATTAATTTGTTAACCAGGTAAAGAAATACTTGTTCCACTTCTGATGCTTTACTGACAACCCAGTCCACAAGTCAGGCAAGGCAATTCAGTGTATATAGGCATTTTAGAGGAACTGCTCAACAAACATGTTTCTGAGAGGTGAGAGAAAATTGGAGTACCTGTAGAAAACTGATGTAGACAGAAAGTACATGCTGGCACATCAGCAAGAAGTGACCACAGGTCAAGAATGAACCACAGATTCCACAGGTGTAAGGCAGACAGCTAAACCACCTGAAATGTGGCAGCCATCTGGTCACTCATATGTAGTTAGAGACTGAATTTAACAAACAGAAGTTTGACCTTTTAATACTGTGTTTTAATCCACACACACATTCCCCAGGGACAGAGAGACACCCCCCATCTCAGTTGTCTGACTACAGCTGAGCTATACAACAGAGGCTTCTGTTCACTGGCATAGTACCATCTCATTTCTGCTGTAGACATGCCAGTCAAGTAGACTGGCACAGCAGTAGCTCTTTAGCATATAGCACAGCCCAGTGCATGATGTCACCTTTAGCCATTTATTAAGCAAGTCTGCCCAGTGGGCTGAGACCTCCCAGGCTCTGTGTTAGGCAGTCCTGCTTAATAACCTGGAATCCATTATAGCTCTTTGGTAGACAGCCCTGCCATCGGTGGTACAACCCCTAAGCTATATGGTGGGTGTAGGATGGCCCTAGCCAGTGATTTGAAACCCTCTTAGTTCTGTGGCATATAGCTCCGCCCATATTCTTACCCAATAAACTGGAACCCCTGCCCTCACTCTGTGGTAGATAACCTTGTTGAATGAACTGTAACAACTTCCACTCCTGTTGTGGAGATAGCTTTGTGCTAAGAGCTGGACCACTTACAGTTTGTTGTAGGCCGAGCTGGCCATTAGCACAGAATAGTTCCAGCTGTGTAACATTTTCCCAGTGCAGTGACTTGACCCATCATTACTGTCCAAAAAACAGGTATCAATAATTCCCCAATATAATAAAATCCTTCTAGGAGGAGACATTCACCCTAATCCTGACCTGACCTATCACAATCAACATAAAGACAATTTTTTTCCACACGCTGTTCCAACCCTACAATGGCCAACCTCCAAACCCAGTAATCTAACTTTTGCTGCCATAAGTATTAGAAGCATAAGTAATAAAATTGCTGAACTACATGCCTGGATTGCCCAACATAAGCCTGATATTCTCACACTAACTGAAATTTGGCTTAATCTCAGCATAAATGACTCCAATACACCTCATGGCTATAATATAATCTGTAATGACCATCTAAAGAAGAAAGGAGGTGGTATTACTTTAATACTTCCCAACAAATACCACATCAACTCTTACAACAAACCAATACCAAAATTACATTCACCAGAGCTTCTTACTATCTTTCTGAAATTAAAAAAAAAATATAAACAGATATGTATTACTGTTCTTTGCATCTCTCCTGATGACAATACAGCTATACTGGAAGATATCCAACATTGGATATCCATAACAATTCTGCAAGAAAAATACTACTAGGTGATGTGAATGCCAAGTGATTGGAAATAAACTCTTAACTCCCCTACATCTGGTGTGAACTTATTTGGTTTCATACAATTAATTATTAGCCCCACATGTTATACAATACATCAGATTCCCTATTAGACTGGATCCTAGTATCAGACCCTAACAAATACACCACCACATAACCATGTCTGACTGTCTCAGTGATCATCTCCCATTCTATACAACCAGACATCTCACACATCCACTTAAACATGTTTGTAAAACAACATGCAACCTTTACAAGTTTAACCCAGAAGTGTTTATCATTACCCTGTCCTCTATTAACTGGAACTTCCTGAAAATCCTTCCCTTAGATGATGCTGTAAATGAATTCAATGCAACTTTACTGAATATCTTGAATAGCCTTGAACCTCTTAGAAGGAAAACACTAAAAACAAATGTAATTTGGCTATCCAAAAAGAGTAGACTGCTATTGCAGGGTAATGAAAAAGCATGGAAAGAATGGCAGAAATATAATACACCACAATATCAGAGTGGTTTGCAATCATACTAAAAAGCAAATTAATGAACACAAAAAACTATACTATAATAACTTTCAGAATAATAGTAAACACAACCCTAAAAAATTATGGACAGCCATTAAAGAAATCGTGAACCCTGGCTATAAATTCAGCCATAACTCGTCTCCCAATAACTCATCATTCGAAACTGCGAAACCATTCAATTCTTATTTCATCGATAGTATCTTTTACCAAGGATTTCCCCAACATCTAATCCTAACCCTGCCCATCAGCCACTTATCACCACATCCACTTTCACCTTCAAACCTGTGCCCACATCTTATATAAAACTCCTCTTAAACTCAAACCATACTCTACTTCAGCTCATGACCTTCAAAGCAAGAACTTTAAAGTAGCAGCTGATAGCATTGCCTGTCCTGTCTCAATCCTTATAAATAGGTCAATACAGGAATCCCATGTTCCCTCACTCTAGAAGAAATCACACCTCATCCCTCTGTACAAAAGAGGAAATTCAACAGAACAGACATTATTAACTTTAGACTTTATAGCATCCTTAACTCCCCTCTCCAAAATATTTGGAAAAATGCATTCAAAAACTAAGCTATCGTCTGTAGGAAAAACTCCTATCCCAGACATTTTGGCTTCTGTCCTTCCCATAGTACTAACAATGTACTTCTAATCTATATAGATACAAAGCTAGATATAATGGCAAACTAGTCTCCTTCTTATTTCAGAACTAGTCTAGAGTCTTCGACACAGTTTGTCATAGCAAACTTCTACTTCAAATGTCCTCATCTATGGTTCAGAAACTAACTATTCAATAAGTATCAGTAAGTAAAATGGCACTCCACCCTCCATACCTTCCAGTTACCAGTGGTGTACTGCAAGTATTGATCCTTGGTCCACTTTTCTTTAGCATTCTCACCAGCACCGTTCACACATCCACACAACAGGCCTCCGTAGTACAGTACACAGATGACTCCACACTCATTTTCACATCTGACAACATGGCATACCCCCAAAAAATTACCCAGGAAGCTTTAACAGCGACTGAAACATGACTTTGTAATTCACAACTCATGCTCAACCCTAAACAAAACAAAACAAAACAAAAAAAAAAAAAAAAAAAAACAAAAGAAAATGAAAAGAAAACACTATTTTACCCAAATTCCTCTCCCATGAAAAACAAAATTTAAAGTCCTCTCTCTTGATAATACAACTATTGAAGTCACGTCTCATAGCAAATTATTAGTGCTTGTAATCTTAAATTTGACTTGCATATACAAAATTGAATAAGAAAAACTCATCAAAAATTAGGAATGCTTTATAGAGCCTAAAACTTTCTCACCAATGCAACTAAAGCTACACTTGCCACTACTTATCTCCTTCTCACAGTTCTGTAAAGCATTCCCATATTTACTGTTACCTTCAGGCATCACAAAAATCAAAACTTGAACAATGCTATAGCAAGGCTGCTAAATTTGCAACAAATACCCCTTTCAGAACTCCCCACTGTATCGCACTGAAGAGCCTAAATTGGTTAGAACTACCCCAACTAACATATACACAGTTTCCAAGACTAAGTAAGATTCAGCACAAATATGTTTCCAGTCGGTCATTATGATCCAGTAACCAAAAATTCCTCTGTGTAACAAACCTATGAAATATGCTGGGCATTGTCTGTACTCATACCATGTTCCTAAGGCCTGGAACTCCTTACCTGTATCCATCAGATCAATACCCTCCCTCCCATCATTTAAAACAATTCTGAAAGACTTCCTAGCCAAAAGCAGGCTCTGTTCTTGCTTGACACCAGGGTAAACAATATCCCTAAATGTGAACAAATACCTATTCATACCTTACATCTCCTTACTTTCCCTTCTTCATTCACTTCCTTACTCTCCCTTCTTCATTCACTTCCTAACTTCTATCAATTTCTTTGCCCCGGTTTCAAAAGAGAATAGCCTCAGGAGAACAATCCTTGGTCCTACAGGTGCCAGTGGCGGGAAACAATAGGCAGTCAGCCACCAACCTCAAACTAATACGAACTCCCGCACCCCTCCAGGAACACAAAACCTTGGCGAAATACCTATTTCAGAAGTGACTCTTACAAGAAAATGATTTTGAAATTACAGGTTCCATTTCCATACTACCAGGAAAGAGGAATGCCAAACCACCACCTTCTCAAAGGGCAGAAGCTCTAAAACAAATATCTCAATTATTAAGAATGCGTGCTGTGGAAAAGGTACCATTTATGGAGCAAGGAAGGGATTTTACTCCAGGCTCTTCCTGGGTACCAAGAAAAGAAAACAAATGGAGGCCTATTCTAGATCTGTCCGCTCTAAATACATTCCTCATTGTTCCAAAATTCAAAATGCTGACCCTACAGCAGCTTCTTTCCATGCTGGGCAAGGAGTCTTGGCTGGTAACTCTAGATCTCAAGGAGGCATACATGCACGTCCCCATAAGACCAATTTGCAGAAGATACCTCAGATTTCTTGCAGGATCAGAGCATTATCAATTCTCAGCATTGCCCTTTGGCTTATCTACTGCACCCAGAGTGCTCACGAAATGCCTGGCATCAGTAATCGCTCATTGCAGACTTCAGGGAATTCAAATCTATCCCTACCTGGACGACTGCCTGATACAAGCGGACAACAAAAACAAATTAACAGAAGACTTACAAAGAGTCATCTACCTGCTACAAGCCCTGGGATACACAGTCAATACAAAAAAGTCAAGGCTGATTCCATCCCAAATAATATCCTTTCTGGGTGTAGAACTGGACACATCAAAACAAATGGCATTTCTAACTACAGAAAAGAAAGAGCAACTTCCTCTCTATTTCTTGGCATTAACAAAGCAGAGCCATCTAACTGCAAGAAAAGTGCTACAAGCTCTAGGCTTCATGGCATCCTGCATAATTCTGGTCCCTCATGCCAGGCTTCATATGAGAAAGCTACAGTGGTACCTAAAGAATTTGTGGTCTCAGCACAAGCACAGCCTGGAAACCAAAATTCCAATGATCCCATGCCTGAAGCAAGAGTTCTTATGGTGTCAATCAAACACAGGACTGCCCTTCTGCAAAAGTCAACCAAGACAAACTATCACGACAGATGCCTCAGACCTCGGTTGGGGGGCACACATGATGGACAAGTGCATTCAAGGCCTATGGACTCAAGACCAACTGCATCTGCACATAAATCTAAAAGAAATGATGGCAGTAAAATTGGCAATCCAGGCATTCAGACCTCTTCTCCACGAAGGCCAGCTGTTGATAAGGACAGACAACACCACAGTTATGTGGTACATCAACAAACAGGAGGCACACACTCATACTCCCTATGCCGGCTGGCACTAGACCTATGGGATGTGGCTCTGAGCTACAACCTTCAGTTACAGGCAATTTATGTACCAGGAAGGAAAACATTCTAGCAGACATATTAAGCAGAACTACAACAGATGCCCACGAATGGATGCTGCATCCGGACATCTTCAAAGCCATCACAAGAGAATGGGGATTACCACAAATAGACTTGTTTGCATCCCCATACAATCACCAGTTGAAGAAATTCTGCACAAGGACTTACCACCCACTTGCTTGGAAGGTGGACTCTATCCTTCAGTTGGAAAAGCCTGACAGCATACGCATTCCCACCACTTCCTTTGATGCACAAGGTGCTTCTCAAGATCAAAGAGGAACGTCCGAGGATCATTCTGATAGCCCCAGACTGGCCAAGACAACATTGGTACCCACTGCTGAGGAGCATGTCCCGGGAACAAATATGGAATCTGCCCCTGATCCCATTACTGCTGACACAGAACAACTACAACATTCTGCATCCAAACCTAAAAACTCTGCAGCTAACTGCCTGGAACATTACATAACAGAAATTAACCCAAATTTATCCCAAAGGGTTAAGGACATAATCCTGGAGGCTCGTAGACCTTCAACAAGAAAGAATTATGCAGCTAAATGGAAAAGATATCTCATCTGAGTGCTGCAAAGGGCAAGATGTGACACTGGTGAACATAGCCAACATCCTGGAGTACTTGGCGGAGCTCTACCACACAGGCCTGTCCTATTCCTCCATCAAGATACATGCATCAGCTATTTCAGCACAATACAGCTTGGATCCTCCTGTCTTCTCGCATCCTCTGCTCAGACAGTTTCTGAGGGAATTAAAATGTAAAACCTCCCAGGAAACCTCCATTGCCAGCATGGGACTTGAACTTTGTGCTAGAAAAACTGACTCTACCTCCTTTCGAGCCAGCAGCTACAGCAGACTTGCAATACTTATCCTGGAAAACTGCCCTCCTGCTGGCAATAACCTCAGCAAGAAGGGTCTCTGAACTACAAGCATTAATGGCAGTACAACCCTTCCTGATCTTCCATCAAGATAGAGTGTCCATGAGAACAAATCCTACATTTATGCCTAAGGTGGTATCCAGAGTCTCTTTAAATCAGGCTATCCACCTTCCTACATTCTTCCCCAATCCACAGAACAGGGGAGAAAAGCTCTTACATACCTTGGATGTACACAGGCAATTACGCTACTACCTGGACAGGACAAAAAACAATAGAAAAACTGACCAGCTCCTGGTAGCTTATGCAACAGGAAAAGAAGGAAAACCAATTTCTAAACAGACAATCTCCAAATGGATAGGAAATTGCATTAGACTTTGTTACTCCTACCATGGAAAGAAAACTCCAGAGAACATCAGGCCTCACTCCACAAGGGCCACAGCCACTACCACAGCTTTCTTACGAGGAGTGGCTACCAAGGACATTATAGAGGCTGCTACTTGGACCTCCGTGCATACATTTGCCAAGCATTATAACTCACCTCTATACTCTAGATCCCGTGCTGGCTTTGCCACTGCTGTTTTGCAAGGGATCCTGACTACACCATAATCTATTCTCATTTCCTCCTCCCCTAGTTTAGCTATGGTATTCTACCCATTTGTAAGGACTGCAGATGCATCCTTGAAGGACATAGTACAGTTTTGTACCTACCATAAATGTAGATGTCCGAGAGGAATGCATCTGCAGTCAGGATTACCCACCCTCCTTCCCCTCTGAGGTACTCCTAGGGTACTTACCAATCTTCAGCTAGCTTGGGGGGGATCTATTATGGTGTATTTGTTTGTATATATGTACATACATGTTTATTTTGTTTGTATATATGTACATACATGTTTATTTTGTGTGTTTGCTCTCTACTATTTGGAAACTTTGACATTTATCCAAATTTAGCCTACCAAGAGGGCACCTGGCATCTGGGGCAAGAAACACTGAGGAAAATGGCATCGGCTGATGCCTTTATACCCGAATAACTGCCGCAATGACGTCGGGTGAAGTGCGACACCAGCCGAAGCCAGACCCAGACTTTGGAATCCGGCCGACCGAAGGGCTGCCTGATGACAGGACAACCCATTTGTAAGGACTGCAGATGCATTCCTCTCGGACATCTACATTTATGGTAGGTACAAAACTGTACTTTGCAGGGTAATGAAAAAGCATGGAAAGAATGGCAAAAATATAATACACCACGATATCTTGAAAGCTTCAGAATGCTTTGCAATCATACTAAAAAGCAAATTAATGAACACAAAAAACTATACTATAATAACTTTAAGAATAATAGTAAACACAACCCTAAAAAATTATGGACAGCCATTAAAGAAATCGTGAACCCTGGCCATAAATTCAGCCATAACTCTTCTCCCAATAACTCATCATTCGAAACTGCAAAACCATTCAATTCTTATTTCATCGATAGTATCTTTTACCAAGGATTTCCCCAACATCTAATCCTAACCCTGCCCATCAGCCACTTATCACCACATCCACTTTCACCTTCAAACCTGTGCCCACATCTTATATAAAACTACTCTTAAACTCAAACCATACTCTACTTCAGCTCATGACCTTCAAAGCAAGAACCTTAAAGTAGCAGCTGATAGCATTGCCTGTCCTGTCTCAATCCTTATAAATAGGTCAATACAGGAATCCCATGTTCCCTCACTCTAGAAGAAATCACACCTCATCCCTCTGTACAAGAGGAAATTCAACAGAACAGACATTATTAACTTTAGACTTTATAGCAATCTTAACTCCCCTCTCCAAAATATTTGGAAAAATGCATTCAAAAACTAAGCTATCTTCTGTAGGAAGAACTCCTATCCCAGACATTTTGGCTTCTGTCCTTCCCATAGTACTAACACTGTACTTCTAACCTATATAGATACAAAGCTAGATATAATGGCAAACTAGTCTCCTTCTTATTTCAGAATTAGTCTAAAGCCTTCGACACAGTTTGTCATAGCAAACTTCTACTTCAAATGTCCTCATCTATGGTTCAGAAACTAACTATTCAATAAGTATCAGTAAGTAAAATGGCACTCCACCCTCCATACCTTCCAGTTACCAGTGGTGTACTGCAAGTATTGATCCTCGGTCCACTTTTCTTTAGCATTCTCACCAGCACCGTTCACACATCCACACAACAGGCCTCCGTAGTACAGTACACAGATGACTCCACACTCATTTTCACATCTGACAACATGGCATACCCCAAAAAAATTACCCAGGAAGCTTTAACAGCGACTGAAACATGACTTTGTAATTCACAACTCATGCTCAACCCTAAACAAAACAAAACAAAAAAAAAAAAAGAAAAGGAAATGAAAAGAAAACACTATTTTACCCAAATCCCTCTCTCATGAAAAAACAAAATTTAAAGTCCTCTCTCTTGATAATACAACTATTGAAGTCACTTCTCATAGCAAATTATTAGTGCTTGTAATCTTAAATTTGACTTGCATATACAAAATTGCATAAGAAAAACTCATCAAAAATTAGGGATGCTTTATAGAGCCTAAAACTTTCTCACCAATGCAACTAAAGCTACACTTGCCACTACTTATCTCCTTCTCACAGTTCTGTAAAGCATTCCCATATTTACTGTTACCTTCAGGCATCACAAAAATCAAAACTTGAACAATGCTATAGCAAGGCTGCTAAATTTGCAACAAATACCCCTTTCAGAATGCCCCACTGTATCGCACTGAAGAGCCTAAATTGGTTAGAACTACCCCAACTAACATATACACAGTTTCCAAGACTAAGTAAGATTCAGCACAAATATGTTTCCAGTCGGTCATTATGATCCAGTAACCAAAAACTCCTCTGTGTAACAAACCTATCAAATATGCTGGGCATTGTCTGTACTCATACCATGTTCCTAAGGCCTGGAACTCCTTACCTGTATCCATCAGATCAATACCCTACCTCCCATCATTTAAAACAATTCTGAAAGACTTCCTAGCCAAAAGCAGGCTCTGTTCTTGCTTGACACCAGGGTAAACAATATCCCTAAATGTGAACAAATACCTATTCATACCTTACATCTCCTTACTTTCCCTTCTTCATTCACTTCCTTACTCTCCCTTCTTCATTCACTTCCTAACTTCTATCAATTTCTTTGCCCCGGTTTTCTCTCTCTAAATATACCATAATCCTGCATCTGATGTTGTAAATCTTTGTTTATTCATTACAGATAAGACCTCAGTTCCGTCCTCGGAAACAATATGGCCATTTCCCAGCTCGCGCAAGCCAAAAACTCTCAGCTAAGAACCTACCCACAATGCCCCTCTCCTAGTTACTCCAGATCTCATTTGCCACATTCCTAGTCAGACGTGTGATCTCTCTCTCTATCTCAAAGCTAAGTATGCAATTGTTAAATTTTTCTTCAAAATTGCTAAATTTTTAGTCACGGTAGCCTTTTCTCACTGTCGCTTATAACCTAAGCCTATTTCCTACCCTTTTCATTGGTAATTTAATTTTTTACCTTTTTTGGTACTGTCCCTCTCTCCTCTCTTTGACAGGCCTTCCCTTTTTACTAGTGGTATTCTTTAAAATAACATCACTGGTATTTTCTCCCTTATTTTTTTCTATAGGATAGCATTGTTACCTTACCATGTCAAACAAAGTTAAGTTGGGATTTAAACAGTGTGACAAGTGTGGATGTAAGATGCCTAACTCAGATACACATGTCTGTTGTGTCTACTGTTTGGGCATGGATCATATTAAAGCTGACTGTGACATTTGTGCTAGTTGTAGTAATCGGACACTAGCAGAATGTAAGAATAAACTTATGGAAGATGCCCCTTTCAGGGTAGAGGGGTCTGCGTAACCAGGGTGCCAGAGATTCTTTCTCCGGCAGACCCTACCAGCACTCCTGAGCAGCGGCCCAATTGCTTTCCTCTGGAAGCAGTCAGGGGTAATTTTTCTCTGCATCTACCAGCCTGGCATCTTATTACTACCGATGTTTGGATGCAGAGAATAATATCCAGAGGCTACCAAATACCGTTCGATTTAACTCCCAGACCTGTCAAATAAATCCGCGATGAACCACCCAGTCAGAGGGAATTAGCAGCCTTAGAAATAGAAAAGCTGCTAAGAAAAAGAGTCATCCAACCAGTCCCACCAGACCAGACAGGATCCGGGTTTTACTCTAGGTTCTTTTTAGTGCCAAAAAAGACAGGGGACTGGAGACCAATCCTGGATCTCAGCCTACTGAACAAATTTATCAAACCTCAAAAATTCCGGATGGTCACGGTGCAGTCCACTCTTCCCTTCCTAGGAAGGGACAATTGGATGTGCTCTATATACCTCCAGGATAGGTACTACCACATAAAGATGGATTACTGCTTCCGGAGGTTTCTTCACTTCCGGCTGGGAGCCAATCACTACCAATTCAGGGCACTGCCATTCAGTCTCTAGACAGCCCTCCCGAGTGTTCACCAAATGTATGGCAGTTGTGGTAGCTTATCTTTGACTACAAGGATTCCAGGTGTTTCCCTATCTAGATGACTGGCTCCTTACTGCTCTGACCAGGAATCTCCTATTCCACAGCCTCTGTTACACTCAAGGTCTCACTCTCCGCTGGGGATTACAATCAACAAAGACAAATCTCAGCTGTTCCCAATGAAGACACTGGAATTTATTGGAGCGGTCTTCAACACAACATCCTGTCAAGCTTTTCTCTCCCCTCACAGGCTTTTGAAAATAAGACACCAAATCCAAGACCTTCTTCCTCACACATATGTACCAGCATGTCTTGTACTGCAACTCTTTGGCTCCATGGCAGCTGCCATTACATTAGTACCACTTGTGAGACTGCACATGAGAATCCTGCAGTGGTTCCTTTCCACACAATGGTCATTGTTAACCCACCCACTCAACCACATGATACGCCTTATAAACCATTGCAAGGAAGAAATGCTATGGTGGATGAAGCCACAAATTAATATTTGGTGTTGACCATTCTGTCTTCCCCAACCAACGGCCACGGTGACCACGGATGTTTCACTGTTAGGGTAGGGAGGCATTTCCAGGGAAAGACTGTCCAAGGTACCTGGACCCCCACTGAGGCCAACTTGCACATAAATGTCCTGGAACTGAGGGCAGTTCTATTAGCATTGCAAGTGTTCCATGCATTCCTACCCTCGGGGACCATTGCAATTCAGTCAGACAACATGTCAGTCATCTGGTATATTAACAAGCAAGGCGGAACCAGATCTTACCCCTGTGTCGGGAAGCCATGAGGATTTGGCACTGGGCGATAGCTTCTAATCGCTTTCTTATAGCAACGCACATTCCCGGGAGTCCCAACCTTATTGTGGACAATCTGAGCAGGAACATCCTGATGCCTTACAAGTGGTCCCTCAACCCTGTAATAGCAGATCGGATCTTCCAACATTGGGACAAGCCTTGCTGCGACCTGTTTGCTTCCCCTCTAAATTGCAAATGCAGAAGCTATTTTGCCTTGATCACCCCTTAGGGGGAACCACTGAGGGATGCTCTAATGCACGATTGGCCCCCTGATCTTCTGTATACCTTTCCCCCATTTCCCCTCATTCCAAAATTTCTCCAGAAAGCGCAGAGGTTGAAAAGCAAAGTGATCCTCATTGCTGCTACTGGCCACGTCAAGTCTGGTTCCTGTTTCTGTGGCCTCATCTGATTCACAGCCCATGGATCCTGGATCATTCCCAGGACCTGTTATCTCATCCTCAGGGACTGATTCATCCGAACCTGCACAGTCTCAATCTCACAGCTTGGTTCCTCCACTTCCAATGATTGCCAGGCTGCCTGACATCCCATCTTCTGTTCGTGAAATTCTTCTGGCCTCACACAAACCTTCCACTAGAAAGGTTTATTCTAGTAAATGGACTAGGTATCTATTAGGGCCAAAGACAAGAACTTAGACCCTTTCTCTATGCCTATTCAGAATATTCTACAATACCTGACTACTCTTCTACATGCAGGAGCCTCAGCTTCAACAATCACTGTACATTTAGCAGCTATCGACAATTTTCATAATGGTCTTGATAATTCTTTAATTATGTCCCACTGCCTATGCAAGACCTTTTTGAAGGGAGTATTATATGTTAAACCTCTGGTCAAGCCTCCCTTTTAGAACCCTGGGACCTTACTCTGGTGCTTCAGTCTCTGACAGGTTCTCCCTTTGAGCCCTTTGATTCATGTGATTTGAAATTTTTGTCATGGAAAATATATTTCTAGTAGCTATAATATGTTTAAACATTAAATAGGAATTTTAGTGTATGTATCTTTAACCAGTCTGGGGGTTAGAATGCTCATAATTAATGCAGCGCACTTGTGCCTAACCTATTTAAATGTGTGCATTACCTGTGCTAGTGTTTTGTCTGAAGAAGTTCGGATATCTATCTGGACGAAAAACGCTTGGAGTGTTTTACATTTATTGTTTTTTAACTGGTGGATATTTCTGTGAATAAACGCTGTGGACTGTAAAGCAGTGGTCTGCCTCTACTGTTTGGTGCTGTCAACGTTTTTCATTTCTTGGAAGTTTGGCGTTGCCTTTTGTGGTTACTAGTTTGTTTTTCAGCGCTGACCACCTAACAGAGAAGATGGACAATTCATCAGAGGGTGAAAACCTATCTCAGGATAATTTAACGCAATTATTGGAGTTAATTAATGAACGTTTAGACCGCTTATCGGAGAAGGTGGACTTTGTTACCAATTCCGGCGGCAATGTGATGGATAAAACAGCTAGCACTGATTCAGCCTTGCCTAATACACAATCAGTGCACAATAACAAGACTGCTTTACCACAACGAAGACAGATGGGAGAGGAGTCTGTGGCTACTCCAGCCCCTGTCGCTAACAACTTTGATCCTGGAACATGGCTAAACAACGAGCTGACCCTGGATTGCCCACAGGAAAGTACTAACTTTTCAACTGACAATGAAAGTAGGTGTTCCATAGTTGATACATTAAAACTATTTGATACTAAACTGTTTAAAATTAAGAAACTCCAGTTGGAATTAAATTATTTCAACAGATGTATCAAAGAAAAAATAGTCCCTAAGGGACTAAGACATTATTCATACCCAACTGGTCTCGAACATGGGTTAGATTTTTATAATGACTTGATTGTTTTATACAATAACCATGGCTTAGAGATTTTACAATGTATGGTTAAACACTATCAAGTATCTTTGAATAACTTAACTAGAGAAACCATTGACATTGAACAGGAAATTAAGGAAGACTTGGATTACAATAGATACGAGTCTGAATATAACAGAACATTGTCAAGTATTGCCCAGCAAATGACGAAATTAAAGGCAACAAAATTGAGGAAATTGGAAAGGGATTTGAAGGCATATAGGGGTGGACTGGCATTTCCTAAACCACCAAGTTCACAGAACTCTTCCCGTAACTACAGGGTGAATGTAAACCAGATAAATGGAAAAGATCAGGGAAGAGTATTACATAATAGGAACACCTCTGAAGGACATGTGACGAACCTTCAAAACACAGATTTTATTAATGAAAGTTTGGATGGTGAACACTTTGGGGAGGAAATGTGTGAACCTAGTCCAAATCAATCATATCCCCCAATGGCAAACCCAAGGCCCCCAAAAAAACTACAGAGGAGGGATGGGGGGCAACTGGAAAATGAACTCACAACAGGGATTCAAGAGAAAGTACAACACTCGCAGCAACAACAAACATCAGGGTTGACATTATTTGAGACTGTGACCAATAAAGAAGGGGACTTTAAAATTTATAATTATACTGAGTGTTGTATTGACAAGAGCCTGGTTGAACTGTTTGCAAAAGGTCTCACTTTTGTGCCATCCAAGAAATGTGATATTGCCGAACTTTTAATAGATTTTAAATTGTTTATTCGTAAGTTAAATCTGAGTATTTTGTTTGGTAATACCACCTACAATGAGAACGAACTGAGGGTAACAAGTACTTTCAATCCACCACAAAATGTGATGTTAAACATGTTTGAACAATTATGTGAAAATGAATTTAGAGAGGTAATAAAAAATTCTATGAAAAGGAGGTATAAGAACATTTTAGATGAGGAAAAAGATTTATTAACACTACTTAGGAGTCTCCCACTCAGGTTTATGAAACCAGATAAGGGAGGGGGACTTGTGGTAGTGCATAATGAGGATTATTCTAACATTATGTTAACATTATTGGAAAAAGATACCTACGAATTGGTTAGTAGGAACCAGTTAAACCAGGCTTATAATAATATTAGGATGTTTATTAGTGACCTATTTACGGATGGGTTAATAAACATGAATCAAAACCATTACTTAACAATGTTGGCCCCAAGGATCCCAAAAATTTTTGGGATTCCCAAGCTTCATAAAGATCTGGTAAACCCCCCTTTTAGAGCGCTAGTGGATGCAAGGCAATCGATTACCTACCCATGTGCCAAATTGGTGGATTCTATATTAAAAAATTATGTAAAAAAGGAAAAACAAATCCTTAAAGATTCATGGTCTTTTCTGGAAGGAATGCAGACTACTGTGTTTGATAGTACATTGAATTTTTTAACTGTCGATGTCTGCGATTTATATTCCTGTATCCCACAAAATGTGGGTACACAATGGGTAGTGGACTTTATAAGATCAAAAGGGGCAACTAGTAATGAGTGCAATTTAGTGGAACAGCTATTAGATATTATTTTGAAAAATAATTTTGTTTCCTTTGAAAATAGATTATTTTTACAAAAAATTGGTGTAGCAATGGGTTCACCAGTAGGCACGAGTTTTGCAAACTTGGTAATGGCCTACTGGGAAACAAGTTATATTTTGAATAGTCAATGGGATATAAACATAGTTACATATAAGAGATTTTTGGATGATATATTCATTATTTTCAGAGGACAGGAAGAGCAAGCGGATAAACTGGTTGACTACTTTAACTCAACAACTACCTTTCTAAAATTCACAAAAAATTTTCAAGAATCATCTATCAGTTTTTTAGATGTTGAATTAAGCAAGAACATGGGGAGATACACAGCAAAGATTTACAGAAAAAGTACATATTCGAATACATTCCTTCATTTCACAAGTTCACATCCCGCCACCAAAAGAAATCCGTGGTTAAAGGCCAACTGGTCAGGGCGGCGAGGATGATTACATTGGAAGAGGAATTTAACAAGGAATGTGAATTGTTATATAATATGTTTTCTAGTAGGGGTTATCCTGTATCGTTCTTAGATGGAATTTTTCAAGAAGTAATTGCTAAAAGAAGAAATGGGACATACAAGGCAATTTTGAATATAGATCTGGGAAGGACTCTTACAGATTATGTAAATGACTTGGGTACTAGTGTAACAGGTACAAGTACAGATATTGTAGCCAATGTGGGACAAGTTATTGACAACAGTGATAACATTGAAAGTAACTTTACTGTTGCATTTGCATTTACCTTTTGTCCAGAAGCATTAGACATATGTAGAATAGTGAGAAAATACTGGCACTGTTTAGCACTTGACAAAGATCTTTCTAGGATTCTGAATTATGGGCCTATTGTAATATTTAGAAGGGGAACAAATATGAAAAAATTACTTGAAACAAAAACCAAAGTGAAGAAAAGTAAAGGAGGCACGCAGAAATGTGGTGCATATAAGTATTGTACTTACATAGAAACATCAGACACGTTCTCTATCAGGAAAGAGAGTTACGTTATTAGGGAAATATATAATTGTAACACTAGAGCAATTGTATATCTGGCTCAGTGTACACAGTGCCCATCATTTTACATAGGCAAAATGGATAGATGCTTGAGGGACAGAATTTACGAACATGTGTATGCAATATCGAAGAGTAAAAGTGAAAATGCCCTAGCAAAACATTGTGCACAACACCCAGGTCATTTATTTAAATTCATGGTTATTAGTCAAATCAAAAATCGATTATTAGATAAAAACCTTGTGAACGATAATTTGTTAAAGCTAGAGTTGGAAAAAAATGAATTGAGCTGGCAACTACGCCTAGCAGCATGTAGAGAGCCAGGACTGAATGAGTTATGTTCGATAGCATGTGTTTTAAGAATTAGAAGTTTATTAAGATAAACTGTTACCTCATCTGACATAAGAGGTTATTATAGTGAGACATATCTTTATAGGTTTCATTTATTTTAGGATTGAGGAGGTATTAACATGTATCAAAAAAAATTTTTCAATCATTCAAACATATGGAGTATTCATGAAATGAGTATTACATGGAGATTTTATTAATGGGGAAATTTTAAATGTTTATCTTTTAACGGGGGACTACTTTTGTGACTTTTTATATATAATGTAGAGTGAACACCTAGTTTGTTGTTTGTAATTGTCAGTTAAAAGGTAGATATATTATAGTATGTATAGAGCTTTTAATTAATAGCTAAGAATATTTAATAAAATGTTTTTTATTTAAATTAGTATTATAATTATAAAATATGTTTAAACATTAAACAGGAATTTTAGTGTATGTATCTTTAACCAGTCTGGGAGTTAGAATGCTCATAATTAATGCAGCGCACCTGTGCCTAACCTATTTAAATGTGTGCATTACCTGTGCTAGTGTTTTGTCTGAAGAAGTTCAGATATCTATCTGGACGAAAAACGCTTGGAGTGTTTTACATTTATTGTTTTTTAACTGGTGGATATTTCTGTGAATAAACGCTGTGGACTGTAAAGCAGTGGTCTGCCTCTACTGTTTGGTGCTGTCAACGTTTTTCGTTTCTTGGAAGTTTGGCGTTGCCTTTTGTGGTTAATACTTCTAGTAGCACTCACCTCAGTGAAAAGAGTAACTGAGCTACAGGCCTTGAGTGTCAAGAGTCCTTACTTGATCTTCCACATGGATAGGGTGTCCCTTCGTACTGACCCTTCTTTCTTGGCCAAGGTCATTTCTGGCTTTTCCATTAACCAACCTATTGACCTGCCGGTTTTCTTCCCTCAGCATTCTAATAGAGGGGAGTACCTTTTGCACACCCTTGATGTTCGTTGTTATTTGGAGAGGACTAAATCTTTCTGGAAAACAGACCGATTGTTTGTTGCTTTTTCAGGACCCAGATTGGGTAAACCTGTTTCCAAAGTGACTTTATCCTCTTGGCTTAGAAACATCATTACCTTTATCTACTAACAGAACAAGCTATCCTTACCTTCCAGAATAAAGGCTCATTCTACCAGATCTATGACTACTTATGTAGCTTTTCATTCCAGAGCCTCTATGGATGATATATGTGCAGCAGCCACTTGGGCAAGATCTCATACCTTTATATCTCATTACAAATTGGATTTTATCTCCAGGGGATGAGCATCTTTTGGTTCTATGGTGCTCAGGAATATCTTTCCTTAGGGCCACCCAGGACTCAAGTAACTGGTGACTCACACCTATCTGTAATGAATAAACAAAGATTTATAACATCAGATAAAGAAGTTATGTCATACCATAACGTTCCATCTGTGTTGTAGATCTTTGTTCATTCATTACTTCCCACCCTCCTTCCCCCTGCCTGGACTCCTGGTGGACTTTAGGAACTCCTGGTTAGGGTAGTTGCTCAGACATTTTAGGTATAAGGAGTTTAAATACTTTCATCCCATCCCAGAACCTCCTACTATTTTTTCTATTACTACATCTTTTATCTAGGGCGGGCAAACTCGATCTGGAGTAACTAGGAGTGGGGCATTGTGGGTAGGTTCTTAGCTGAGAGTTTTTGGCTTGTATGAGTTGGGAAACGGCTGTATCGGTTCCAAGGATGGGACCGAGGTCCTATCTGTAATGAATGAACAAAGATCTACAACACAGATGGAACGTTATGGTAGGTTCATAGGTTCGTACTAGGCTATCTGCCCTAAGGCATTTATAAGCCTAACCAGAGTGTATGTGGCTTACACCACCCCTTAGGATGAGAATACTATGCCCTTTTAGGGTTTAGTTTACTATGCCTCTGTCTAGTAGTGACACAGAGATGACCCCCGGGGTATACCTACGATCTCCCATCCATTCGTCGAGATTTCTCTTGAATAGAGTCAGTGAGGGGCTCTGCCTAACATGGACTGGGATTCTGTTCCAGAGTGTAGGGAGCCTCTGGGTTATGAATCTGTCCCTCCAGCACGTCGTATTTATTTCTGTGTTGAGGTTTAAGTCACTTGTTCTCGTGGCTCTGATGGATTTGGATTTTCTGAGGTGGAGCATGTCCATTAATTCAGGATTGGACATGGCCTTGTACGTCAGGCACAGATCACCTCTGAGTAGGCGGTATGCGACTGAATAGAGCTGGAGTTTTTTCAGTCGGGCAGCATATGACATATGTTTAAGACCCTTTATCCTCTTGGTGAGGAACTTTTGGGGTCTTTCCAACTGCTGCAGGTGTCGGGTGAGATACATCCCAAATGGGGCATTGTACTCAATCATTGGCCTGATAAGAGAAGAGTACAGGGGCACAATGACCTCTCTTGATCTAGATGTAAAACCCTTCATGATAAGGTGGGCAATATAGAAGGTCTTTCTAACCACTTTGGCAATGTGAGTGTCAAATGAGAGGTTACTGTCAACCTGGGTCCCTAGGTTCCTGTTTACCTCTTCCGTACTTAATGGATTACCGCCTATGTGGTAATTTGTCGGTACCTTGTTTTTCCCAAAGGGTATGACTATACATTTTTTGGCGTTCAGCTTAAGGCCATGGCTCTGGCACCAATTATCCATTTCTATGAGGCCTCTCTGAAGGATGTTTGTGTCTGCTGGAGTATCAATTATGGCACCCAGTTTGCAGTCATCTGCAAACTTTGTCAGCCACAATCCTCCTATGTTTGCCTGTACCTCGGAAAAATAAATGCCAGACAAGAGGGGTCCCAGGACTGAGCCCTGTGGGACACCGCTTGTGACTGGCTTAGAGTCTGACATAGCTCCAGCAACTCTGACCCTGTGGGTTCTGTCCTTGAGCCAGTTTGCAACCAATCTTGTGACATATGGGTTTACATTTAAGCTGGTGAGTTTATCTATGATGCCCGAGTGGGGTATTGTGTCAAAGGCTTTTGCAAGGTCAAGGTAGGCTGTGTGAACTGCCTTACCCTCATCAATGGCCTTAGTGACTGTTTCAAAAAAGTCGACTAAGTTCAAAAGGCAGGATCTGCCCTTGACAAAGCCAAATTGGGTAGGATCCAATGTCTGTAGGTCCCCAATGTCTTTGTTTATGAGTTCCATAATGATCCTCTCCATAGCTTTGCAGACCAGGCTCGTCAAGCTTACGGGGCGGTAATTTCCAGGGTCCGTAGAAGCACCGCCTTTGTGAAGTGGGACCACTGTTGCCATAAGCCACTCTTTGGGTACGTATCCTGTAGTAAGGCTAAGATTAAACAGCAGCCTTATGTGTGGGTTTAGTTCCTCTTGGAGTTCATGTAGCACACAGCCCGGGACACCATCCGGTCCCATTGATGCTGTGTTTTTAGCTTTAGAGAGGGCAGCTCTCACCTGGGCATCTGAGATGTTAGGGAGGCTACACTCTGCTGGGATAGTTATTTCTCCTTTTGGGGAGGAGAAATTTGCACTGAACCTGTCTGCCAGAATGTTGGCAATGTCAGTGGGTTCGGTGTATTTTGTGTCATTTTGGACTAACTCTGAGCATATCTGGGAGTTTCCACTCAGGTTTCTAACATAGCTAAAGAAGGCCTTGTGATTGTCTTTTGTGTCTTTTGCGATTTTTCTCTCAAAGTTGGCCTTGGATGATTTTATGAGTGATCATAGTTTTTTGCTAGTACTGATCAGAGACGCCTTCCCTTTTAGGGATTTTGCTCTGTCATGTAGTAGCTTCCTCCTCCTGTTGTAAAGTTTGTTTATGGCTGGGGTCCACCAGACCGGTGCCTGCCTTTGGGGGAATGGGTCTTGGTTTTATTTGGGATTGCATGATCCATGCATTCTTGAAGGTGCCCATAGAAGGCATTTGCAAAGGATTCAGCAGTGTGGGTTGTGGTTTCCAGTGGCCCAGGGGCCTTGAAGGATACCACTTCAGTCTTAAGAAGTGTGAAGTTTGCTTTTGAGAAGTTCTTCACTGTGGTCTTTTGTGCAGGGGGTGGGGGCGGGATGTGGATTTCCAGTGAGATTAATTTATGGTCTGATCTTACCAAAGAGGGATATACTTCCGGTGTGGAGAATTTTGTCCCCATGTTTGTGATGATCAGGTCTAGTATATTGTCTCCTCTTGTGGGAATGGTGACTAGTTGTCCCATTGCATTTGAGTTTATGAATTCTAGGAACCTTTGGGCTAGGGGGTTGGGGCTTGAGTAATGTTCCAAATCTATGTTTGGGTAGTTGAAGTCTCCCAAAATGATGGTATTTGGAGAGACATTCATACTCTCCAGTGTCTTCAGGAAGGCTGTGTGGGGTTCCTGAGTTTGAGAGGGTGGTCTGTAGCATGCTACAAACTGTAAGGCAGTTTTGCCTATGGTTAGTTGCACCTGGATAGTCTCCGATGCTTCATGCGTTGCCACTAACCTGGAGGTGTGGGTATCTTTGATGAAAATGGATACTCCCCCTCCTTTTGTGGTTCGGTCCAAGTTTTGGGGCCGGAAAGCATGATATGAGGTAAAACCTGATAGTGCTGGGGTGCTCTCAGGAGCCTTGAACCAGGTTTCAGTCACCGCACAGACATCGATGTTCTCCATACTGAGGAGGGCTTCGAGGCGTGCATCTTGAGGTTTAGACTTCTGGCATTGAGCAGCATTACCCTTAGTTTTTTCCACTTGTGTTTTCTAGGGAGGTAGGTTTGTCATTTGAGCCTTGCCTAAAAAGGCACTATGGGGGTGTCAAGAGCCTTGGCCAATATCCGGAAGCCCAGGGTGACAGGTGCAAGCCATCCCTTGGAAGCAGCGTGGCTTGTCAAGCATGTCATCCCAAGCAGACAGACATTGATCCCCTTAGAATGACACCAGTAATTAAGCCAATTGTTAAAACTGATCATTTTGTCTTTGTACTGTGGCATCATTCTTAGTGAGGGTAAGATGCTGCTCAGGGTCAGGGTCATACCGGCCTGGGCTACATAATCAGAGAGCTCCTCTATGTCTCTTTTCATGTAGTCCAGGGAGGTACGTCTCAGGTCGTTCACACCGGCATGTACAATGACTGAGTCATATTTGTACTTGCTGTGGAGTGACCTGAGTGCTTGTGTTATGTGGCGGATTCTAGCTCCTGACAGGCAGCTTACTGTGACCTTTTCCTTGTTCAGTCTGGTGAGCGGGACGTCAGTGTGTCTGACTATGGAGTCACCTATTACAAGTGTGTCTGGCATGTTGTTTGGCCTTAAGAGCTGTGACTGTTTAGCACACTGACTTTGTGAACTATGTGTTGCATGTGCTATGTCTTGAGGTGGTGGTTGCTTGGGTGTCTGCTTTGGAGGCCTCCATTGTTTTGGTAGATTTTTAATCAGCGCCTCCGAGTATGTTTTTGTGTGTTTATGTGTTTGGTTTGCTGTTGTGATAGTTCTATGTGAGACTGGGTTTGTGGTGTGCGTGGTTACCTTCTCCTCTTGACAGGTCTTGACAGTACTGAATTGAGAGAGCTCAGCCTCCAGTTTGGCTATATAGTTGCATCTCTCGCATATATTTGTATTTGTTGGGAGGAGGAGAGGAGGAGACATAACTTCTTTTTTTCTTTCACTTCATATTGCAATTTCTGTTTGCATTATACTAACAATTTAATTTCTTTATAAACTGGCTACAATTTTTCTAACTGTTAAAGCATCGTCATATAACTTGTATCTATTAACCAATGTTTTCATATTATGTCTAATTTGGTATAATTATTCAAGCTGTAATTGTTTTTTTGTATTATTTTTAAAGACTGTAAAATTATTGCTCTTAAAAGGTTTTATAATACTTTGGAGCTTTTCTCTATGGGCCTCCACTGAAAATGAGCTCCTACTCAGTTGGACTTTCCCATTAATCAAATGTCAATAAATAAATACATAAATAAATAAATAATGTGACAGACAATTCGGACTTTTATTTATTTATTAACTAGGAACTTGGGTTATACAAACCTGGTCCTTTTTCAGCCACACACAAAAATTACAATAAAGTTCTAATATACAATAGTCAGTAAGTAATTTAAAAATAGCAAAACAAAAAAGTAACAGTGGTAAAATACAATATTGGTGATTACTAGTTATAAGGCAAGTGCTAGACAGAATTTGCATCACAAGCACTACTTTCAGTCACAAAATGATTGCACATCATGACAATCAAACCATGTAAATGCAGTTCAAAACAAAGGCAACGTATCCTTTGTCAGGGTTCTTTGCAGTGGTTAAGTCCCCACATGTCCTTCTACACCCCAATTTTATATATACTAACTGCTGAGGTCAAACAACCGTTGGGAAGGATCAAAACTCCCAAAACTGCACTGTTACACAATCCCATTCAACAGCCCTGTAGAAATGCAGTGCACCTGCACATCGACCAACTGACTGCAGTTGTTTAGTAGCCAAAAAACGTGCATCAGTCAAAAGAAGAGGATCCAAGTGTGTGCGTGTATTATATACATAAGGTCACCATATAGCTGGTCATGGATATGTTTCCTCATAAAAGTAATTGTTGCTTTATTCAAGGATTCCCATTTTATCTGCCACTGCAGTATTATACCAGCACTGTTTCAGTGGGAGATCTTCGAACAGTAAGGCAAAGAAGTTGTTTCAAGTGTGTGTGTGTGTGTGTGTGTGTGTGTGTGTGTGTGTGTGTGTGTGTGTGTGTGTGAAGTTGCAGGGGACTTGCAGAAATGCTTGTTTCACTGATGTTTTCTGACAGTACATTCAGTCAGTGTTTTTGTAATGGAGTCTATTTCAAAAATGTATTGGCATGTCCCATTAAAATAAAGTGTGTGTGTGTGTGTGTGTGTGTGTGTGTGTGTGTGTGTGTGTGTGTGTGTGTGTGTGTGTGTGTGTGTGTGTGTGTGAAGTTGCAGGGGACTTCAGAAATGCTTGTTTCACTGATGTTTTCTGACAGTACATTCAGTCAGTGTTTTTGTAATGGAGTCTATTTCAAAAATGTGTTGGCATGTCCCATTAAAATAAAGTGTGTGTGTGTGTGTGTGTGTAGATTTCATTGGTGAATGTATTCAGTTGTATGGGTAATTGCTCAGAGTGGAGAAATCTTTACTTCTAGGTAGCAGCTTTCAGAAGGGAAATCTGATCAAGTTTTTTTTCTTTATTTTTTTTTTGAGAGAGAGAAGGTGTAAAGTTCTCCCTACTAAATTTCACAATAGATATGACAAATTGATGCAGTAAAGCCCAGTCATGACTGGGTAATGAACCTAGAATGCAAGCATTGAGTACTTTCTACAAGTAAGAGGTTTCTAGAGTTATGGAAGCCCCAGTGCTGGTTGAGGGCGGGGGGGAGACAGTTTCCTTGCTGTTTTTTGGTAGTAGATTAGTGCAGATTAATGGAACTTCATGAGATATGGCCATTCTGGATTGAATCATAACCAAGAATGTTTAGTGGTACTGTTTGTTAAATAAGGAGTGCTACACTTAATATAGGTTCACTTACGGGACACAGCTTGGAAGTTAATGGCATGTCAGTAAGCAGGAAACTAAATATCATGTGTATCTCGGAGACAAAATAGAAGAGCAGTGCAGAAAAGCCACTTAGTTTAGGATCCAGAGTCAACTACTCAGGAGGAGGATGGATTAGAAATTGTGTGGAAATTGTGAAGGAGAGTCTTCTGAAGTCAGTGAAGGATATCACCCGAATTAATGACAGACTTATGGCAGGAAGGCTCCACTGTAAAGAAAACACTATATAATCTCAGCCTATGCCCCACAGTGGGGTTGTGATTGCGAGGAAAAGTATGCATTCAGGGAGCAATTGCAAGACCCACTAAAGGAGGACAGTATGAGTTGGTGTTGATAATAGGTTACATGAATTCTCATATTGGAAGAGACAGAACAGGTTATGACGACTGCCTAGGTGCACTTGGGTGAAGCAACAGGTATAAAGAAAAAGCCATTCTAGACTTCTGTTTGGCAAATGGCTTGATGGTGGTCAGCAGATGGTTTAGCACGAAAGGTAGTCACATAATCATATACAAGAGTGGCCAATGTACAACTCAAATAGACTTTCTCCTGGTAAGGAAAGGTTAATTGGGTATCATCCCCAGTGAAACAGTCAGCCTACAGCATAAACCACTGGTGGCCACTTTCAGATGCAAACAGTGGTCATAGAAGGATCTAAGGTCAACAGAGACTAGACTGAAAACCTGGAAGTTGACTGGAATGAAAGCATAAGAGTTCAAGGAAATACTCACGGCTCTAGCACATCAAGAAGAAGAGGAAATAGGGGGAGTGGAAGAAGAATGGCAGCGTCTCAAAGCAGCACGTGTGAGAACTACAGAAAAGAAATGTGGTGAAGCCAGGTATGGAAATAAGGTGCATAAAGAAATGCTAGTGGTAGAATGCCGATGTCCAGGAAGTTATCAAAAGAAAGCAGGAATGAGGGGAAAAGTGGAAGATAGAAAAGGTGGACCAGGCTAAAAAGAAGTATGGGTTGGATAACAAAGAAGTTAAGAGAGCAGTTGTAATAGCAAAGAACAAGTCATCAGAGACACACTACCAGCGTCTGGAAAATGAGTTGCCATGGTTTGAAGTCCCAGAAGCACTGGTAGAATTAGAGCTGGTTATGTATAAGGACCCAGTGACACAAGTACACATAGCATTCGGACTTACACAGGGGCTCCCAGAGTGGTGGTGGGATGGGGGTGCATCATGGTTTCGCTCTGAGCCCATTGCTATTCATAGTAATGAGGGGATGCATTAATAAACAGATCAGAGGGGAGAGATCAACAAAGTTGCTGTTTGCAGACAATGTGGCATTACTAGCAGACTCGGATCAAAAACTTCAGCAAATGATAGGGGAATAGAATGCAACACTGAAGGTGCATAGGATGAAACTGAGTCCAGACAACAGTTGTCATGGCAGCAAAAGGGGGAAGTCACAAGAAGCTGAAATCCGAGATAAAAGCAAAAATAGTGGAACAGGTTAACAGTTTCAGGTATGTGGGAGGGGTGGTTGAGGAAAAGGGAAGTCTAAATGAAAAGGTCAAAGCTAGAATCAGAGAGGTTGCAGCCAAATGATTGAGTGCCATGGGGGTAGTGTGTTGCAGAGGAATGCTAAAGAAGCTGAAAGGTTAGGTGTACAAAACAGTAGTGCTACCAGTGTTACTGTATGGTGCAGAAACCTGGGCAGTGAAGGCAGAGCAGTTGAAGAAATTAGAGGTGAGCTTGAGGCAGATGGCAGGATGGATATCGTGGGACAAACAAAGAAATGAGGACATCAAAACCAAAGCCAAAGTAGCTCCAGTTGCTGAGAATGTGCAAGAAAATGGAGGTATGGGCACATGGGCAGGAAAGTAGAAGATGATCATGTAAAGAAAATTTGAGACAGACAGGAAAAAGCAAGAGGAAACAAGGGTATCCAGCAAACAGAGAGATGGATTGGGTGAGTGAAGACCTATGACAGTCAGGCATGATTGTCGAAGAAGGTAGGAGAGTGGCATTGAATTGAAAAAGATGCAACAGTTGACATGACACCCTGACCCCATGTAGAAAATGGGAAAATGGGGATGATGATGATGATGATGATGACAGCGTCATGATATTAAGTGGTTGTAGCACAGAATCATGAATGTGATGGTACAAAGTATCTATCTGTCCTAAACAATTGCATACCTTTGTAGTTATCCTAAATCCTTAAAACCAGTTGTATTTTAACACGCTGTTGCATGCAGTGATTGCTCCTTCCATGAAACAGACATCACTTGCATTACTTGTAAATCTGTGCCACCCTTGCCCGTTCTTTCAGATTATGATCTATAGTTCTCGGATAACTTTTGACTGAAAGGCAGTCCTGAACACATGCCCTTGCTGGAGCAGTTACAACGAAGGAGCCATCATCCCTTTTCCTCATGTAGTGTTTACACCACAGGGCATACAAACTTATACTATTGTTTTGCTGGATTTATTTTACTGTAACAGCAGATGAATGTGAACTGTTGGTATCATGTATCTATTTGAACTTTGTAAAACTGCCTTTAGGCATGTACTGTAATGAGAATTAGTTTGCTATTATCTGTGATCCTGGAATGCTTTTAGTTAGTGATACTTTAAATGTCTTCCTATTTCGTCTTCTGAATATTCCTTCTCTTAACAGTAAATTTTGAAATGGCTCTTTTGAACATAAATAATAACTTAGTTGTATTGAAACACTGTCTCATTCTGTTAGGTTCCAACGTCACTTCCAACATTGCCAAGATATGATTTGCTTAGAAACTGATTCATTCATAAAAGTTTTCATTTTTGATCATAATCTTGAGGAAGTGGAGGACTAAATTTTTTTTGTTTGTTTATTAAATTCTTGACCTAGTTTGCCCTAATCATCACAGTGTGTCTGGGTCTGAACTATGCCTGTAAACCTGTACATTTGTTGCGAACAAATTAGCTCTGTAATCATTGCATCCTTTAAACTAGAGCTTCTGATCTTGCTGTCCTGTTTTGTTGTGACACTGTGACAGGGAATAGTTTGTCCTGTTTGTGGGTGTCATACATCAAGTGTGGGAGCCAAGGAAAGAGAGATAATAGTTGCCTATAACTAGTCTGGATCTAGGAGAAACAGAAGATTCAGGTAATGATTAGGGATTTACATAAGACGATAGAAGACACAAGTTGCACTGATGAATGTCCAAATTTTAACTGTAAACAAGCTTGCAAGCCTTGGGGTTCATATAGAGAAGGAGGCGGAAACTGACTATATTTTGGGAAAGACTAATCTTAGCAGTAGTTCAGTGAGCCAAAGGAATTATGGCCTTTAAGAATGCATAACATAAATACAGAAATAAAAATTATTTGCTCAATAAAAGTGAAAAGAGTAAGCTGACCTTTAAACCTTTGTCTCTGAGAAACATTCAGCTGCTGTCTGGAGTCTAATATTTTTCTCATATGATATGATATGGTAATTGATAGCTTGAAAGGGTTCTTGGCTCCTCATGTCTGCAGTCACTGTACATGTGAGGTTTAAATCACTATGTTCAAATGGCACACAGTGCTGTTGCAGGAGAAAACCTTATTTATTTTACACAAAGTGCTTTTACACTGAGCATCACTGCAATCATCCTGTGCACCATTCCTTTCCCAATGCACTCACACACACATTTCCGTACTCCTGCAGTGCACAGTAGTGCTTTTTTCAACATGCACAATTACTGATAACAGTACACAGCTGTGCACTAACACTACACACCCTTGCTGTTATGTGGGTTCTCTAAAAATTGTTACAGAATATCTCTGTCTCACTACGCAACACTATGCCTGTTAACAGTGCACCTATATTCTCATGCTCTACATTAGTACTTGGGCATTGATGCTGTCTAACTGCACAATGATGTCTTTCCTGATGCAGGAAATGGTGTGCTTTGCAGAAAGAAATAGCATATCTACATACCTCTCAATCTGGAAACATCAAAAATCTGGACAAAAGACCATGAAAAGTAGGTACAACTGGCCCAAAATCCAGTAACCCCACCCACCCCAGTGGAATTGCGGAATACCAATATTCAAATGCAAATTGAAGAACAGACAAAATATTAAACACAAAATATAACCAGAACAGTAGTGTTTTATTTATATTAATATCTGAGCTTGTATCAAACTTTGAACTTGTATAAAACTAACATGCCACTTTCTGTTATAAAAATAAAATCAACTGCTGCTATTATTAATGCAGTGGGGTAAGTGCTCTCTGAACAGTAAATCAGATGGCAGAAACACTTTAGCAATGTAATAACATTATTTACAGTAGGAAAACCATACAGCAGATGAAATTTGCAACCTGGCAGACTGTAACTTCACTTGCTACTTATGATGTTATTTAAGGTTCAAGCTAAAATTTTACAACTACCAAGTGACATACTTGCTGATGTAAACTTTTATTTCCTAACAGTCTATCACTACAAAACTACTGTGCTAAAACTGTACATGAAGATGGATCACGAAACTCCTTTCAGTCTGAGTGTACCTAAAATTCTAGTGAAGGAAACAAAGCATGTGCTACTATACCACTGATAAGTGATAATAAAGTAAACACTAGTGTAGGACAGTAAAGCAGGAGTGGAGTTGCAGTATCTCTCCTGTGTTTGCATTTACTGGGAATACTGATCAGACATTGCTTGCATGATTGCACATTGGGCTATTGCAAAACCCTTAACCAAACATCAAGCATTTTACTTAATAGCAATTTCATAACCTGTTTAACATCAATACTATTTTAGTTTAATACACTAGACAGCACGAAAGGTTAATTAAGCTAAAATTCATGTCTGACAACATTTTCAGATTGTTTTTTATGTTTGTCAAATGTATAGTTATCTCCACGTGCTCAATTATAAACTGAGCAAGTTGTCTATTGAACATCCTGATGCTTTATTTCTTCTACTCAGAAGTAAACCACATTTCTTTACCTTGCTGCTTAATATTCAAATTGATTTTTGCATAGCACTGAAAAAAGTGTATTAGCTTACTCTTTAAATTGTGACTAAAATGAAAACCACCCATACAACAAATTTAAAAGCTTGCCCTGTATAAAATGTACCCAGGCATATGTTATCAATGAGAAGACTTATCAAATGCAAGGTACTTATAACTGCAATACAAAAAGACTGGTGTATGCAGCCCTATGTGAGTCTTGTACCACTTTTTATGTGGGCAGGATGGAAAGGGCGTTAAAAGATAGGATAAGGAAAAATGTATATGCCATTTCTAAAGCACAAGAAACAAATGCTTTGGCTAGGCGCATTAAATTGTATCCTACACATTGTTTTAAATTTGTTGTTTTGGAGAAGTTGATTGAAATTTAAGGGGTGGTCCTTTGGGGTTGCATTTGTATAAAAAGGAACTGCTGTGGCAATTGAAATGTAATGCAAGTGTGTGTCCAGGCTTAAATGAGCTGATATCTGTTTAGCCAATTTTAAAGTTTAAAGCTCTTCAGATATGAGTATTTATATATATATATATATATATATATATATATATATATATATATAATAATTATTTTAATGACTGTTTAGTTATTTTTTTCATTTTTTCTAAGCATGTTTTTAAGTGGTTCTGTTAATATTCTGTGATGCATTATACAATCCTTATAATTGTGTGTGGGCTCTTTAAATGTGATACATTGGAGTCGTATGATGATGGGATGTGCTTTAAATATGGTGGACTATTCAAATTTATTTCATCTGAAGAAGTCTGTTTATCACAGACGAAAGCACTAATTGTGGTTGTTTTAATGAATAAAGTTGGGTTAAAAAGAAAATCTAGTAATTCAGAGTTATCCATGTGTTTGGTTATATACAAAATCAGTTTAGTACGACATCTGGAAAATGGTCTGCTAAGGCACTTTACTTATGGCTATATTGCTCATAAAATCAAAATGTATAATATGTGTCACTGCTAACTAATGATCCCTCTAGTCAAGTCTAAAATGCATTATTATATATTTAAACAAAAATACAAAGTTTCTCATTATCTATGCATTTTATAGTAGTCTAGACAAATGAAATAATAATTACGCTTTTTCTTTCTTTTTTATTTCTTTTCTACCTTTCTTCTCTTCTTCTTCTGCTCATTACACTAGCATAAGTTAGTAGATGCACTGTGCAGTTCCATGAACTTTTGCCCCTCCCAATAATTTCAGAAGTAAACATGAATAAATAAATAAATGTTTAAATATTTTCTCCAAGTTATGGACCAAAAATATGGTTTAGCAGCTTGCTACAGTTAAAACATTACATGAACATGAAGCGTTTTGGTTCTCCAGTGCTACAACTGTAATTGCAAATGCATTATCGTCACTGACCGTACTGCTGCATCATCATCAGGTCACACCCAGGGAGCTCCTTCAAATTCTTTGCTAAATAATTCAGGGCAAAGAATAGAATAGTATGGATAAAGGTCCAAAATTAGGGAAATTTTAAATATTACTCCAGTTTACTTAGATAGTTAACAGAACAGCAGGTTTTGCATCAACATACATTTTCTAAACAGGAAGAATTAAACTAATGTTGGTTGTTACTGAATGACTATAATTCTCAGCAATTTAATAGGAAATCAGATCTTAGGAAGGAGAGGACAAATGTACATAAAAGCCAAATCAGAGACATTCTGCAAGATCAGGAACAGTCATGTATGTGCAAAGGGTGTTTAAACTGTACATTAATACAAGCCAGCATTATGAATTTAGTTGTGACACATCTGCAGATGACAAAGCCCTCAAGTATTTAACTCCAGACAGGGGTACAAAGACAGAAATAAACATGGTCAAAGTTCTCAAATCAGGAGCTGATTTTACGTAATTGTATTGCTGAACATTACAGCTGAGACATTACGAGGTTGTGAATTGAGTACTTTCTGAAGCAAATGCAAATATCATGCTACAGCATCATTAATTAAATGCAAGTAATGTCTTTATTGAAGATTAAAAGGGATATTTGTAATAAAGTCTGAGAATTTAAGGAGTTAAACTTCGGCAACAGCCATTGCTGTGTAATTAGTGATATACATGCTGGTATATCCCCCACAGAAATAAAGATGTTTCAGAACTTTACTCAGATAAATGGTTCCTAAACTGTTGGATGATCTACTTATTTATGCAGAAGGAATAGCTCAGGGGATGGAATGCATACTAGATTCAGTGGACTGTTTCCTGGATGAACCAAGTCCAAAAAACAATGGGCGTTATGATTAGTAGCAAGGGGTACCCAAACTGACAGGAAACCATCGCGAGGTCAAACTTAAGCTAAAAATAGCTTGTAGTAAATGATACATTTCAACAGAAAAATGGTAAAGACAGTGAAAATTGAACTAACTGGTGGTATATTTTCATTATTAATAGGTGGAATAAAAGTTCAACTAGAAAAGAAAAAGCAGCAAATGCACTGTGTGCAAAATTCCGTCTCTGTGTCTTGGGAATTCACCTCTATTCAACGCTCATAACAGTCCACAACACCTTCAATGAAACCAAGTAGAAGTGAACAAAAGTTTATTGTAATGCCAACAAACAAAGAATGGTTAAGCGCTTTCACTTGAATAAAACAAGCTTCCTCAGAACACCATAGCTTGCATCACAGTTGTTTAAATAACTTTTTTGGCACCAAAATTCAGTTTGAAATTTTAAAGCTATACACACATCCTTGACCATTGTTCTCTATTCATAAAATGTTAAATAATATTCATATTATTTCTAAAAGCAATGTTACATATAATATGTGATGATAAAGTGAACAAGTTAAAAAACTGAAAAAATGTTAACAAAAACATTTACATTTGGATCATATCAAAACATGTTTAAAAACATATAACAATATACCTAATCGATAGTTCATTTTAAGACCAATAGTGGTTTGACAGATACAGTGTCATTTAAACCTGGTATAGTGGAAACATCCGTATATATTTGCCACGAAAATTCTTTATATAATAATAAATTATTAAAGTCACCCCCTCTGTTATTGGTGTGCACAATGTCCACTATACCAAAATTAAAATAATGTTTGTCACCATATTGTTTAATATGTTTATACAAAGCATTTTTTTCTCCTTCCTTCTGATGCTATAAAGGTGAGAGTATATACGTTTATTTAAACTCCTTTGAGTCTTACCTATATAGAATCCTGAACATGTTCTACAGATGGCAATATACACCACCATTTTAGTTGTACAGTTGCCCCCACAGAATTTAATTCTAGTGTGTTTGTAATTAGCCAATTTCACACTATCTCCCTGAAATATAGTGTGACATTGCTTACATTCCCCACATTTTGCAGTTTTCATATATTCTGTCTTCTTAATAAAGATACCCTTCTCTAAAATAGATTTTATGTTGGCCCCTACCTTATAAACAAACCTTGGGCATTCACCTAATGTGGGTGCTATATCTTGATCAGCAGATATTATATGCCAGTTGTTCATTAAAATCTTCTTAACTTTACCTGAATATATGCCAAATTCCAAAATGCAAGATTTACCAAAAATGCAAGTTTCAGACTTCATATCATGCAATGTATCCACAGTCGAAACAATAACTGTCCTATATTTTTCACCCAACAAAGGCTTGTACTGGTTACCCCATTTCCTCACAACATAATTACTTACATTCTCCATAACTCTAATGTCATAGCCTCTGTCCTTAAATAAGGCGTAATAAATTTCACCTCATCCAACATGTCCTCATACCGTGAGGTCATCCTAACTATATATGTCATCAAGGTATCTGACGTAATATTTGAGTTGGGATGGTGAAGAACAACAGCTAGCATCATTTTTACAATACATCAATAGTAGCAGTAATTTTTTTAAAATTTACCTCCTCTAGCAGTCACGAAGGTGTGGCTTATTTAGACACATTCGTGTCAAAAACGGGATGAGTTTAAATCCAAAATTTATAGAAAGAACACTTTTTCGAATAGTTATTTGGAATATTCTAGCTACCATCCGAAGAAACAATTCACGAATATATATAAGGGTCAGCTATTAGAGCAGTTAGGATGACCTCACGGTATGAGGACATGTTGGATGAGGTGAAATTTATTACGTCCTTATTTAAGGACAGAGGCTATGACGTTAGAGTTATGGAAAATGTAAGTAATTATGTTGTGAGGAAATGGGGTAACCAGTACAAGCCTTTGTTGGGTGAAAAATATAGGACAGTTATTGTTTCGACTGTGGATACATTGCATAATATGAAGTCTGAAACTTGCATTTTTGGTAAATCTTGCATTTTGGAATTTGGCATATATTCAGGTAACGTTAAGAAGATTTTAATGAACAGCTGGCGTATAATATCTGCTGATCAAGATATAGCACCCACATTAGGTGAATGCCCAAGGTTTGTTTATAAGGTAGGGGCCAACATAAAATCTATTTTAGAGAAGGGTATCTTTATTAAGAAGACAGAATACATGAAAACTGCAAAAGGTGGGACGTAAACAATGTCACACTATATTTCAGGGAGATAGTGTGAAATTGGATAATTACAAACACACTAGAATTAAATTCTGTGGGGGCAACTGTACAACTAAAATGGTGGTGTATATTGCCATCTGTAGAACATGTTCAGGATTCTATATAGGTAAGACTCAAAGGAGTTTAAATAAACGTATATACTCTCACCTTTATAGTATCAGAAGGAAGGAGAAAAAAATGCTTTGTATAAACATATTAAACAATATGGTGACAAACATTATTTTAATTTTGGTATAGTGGACATTGTGCACACCAATAACAGAGGGGGTGACTTTAATAATTTATTATTATATAAATAATTTTGGTGGCAAATATATACGGATGCTTCCACTATACCAGGTTTAAATGACACTGTATCTGTCAAACCACTATTGGTCTTAAAATGAACTATCTATTAGGTACATTGTTATATGTTTTTAAACATGTTTTGATATGATCTAAATGTAAATGTTTTTGTTAACATTTTTTTCAGTTTTTTAACTTGTTTACTTTATCAACACATATTATATGTAACATTGCGTTTAGAAATAACATGAATATTATTTAATATTTTATAAATAGAGAACAATGGTCAAGGATGTGTGTATAGCTTTAAAATTTCAAACTGAATTTTGGCGCCAAAAAGTTATTTAAACAACTGTGATGCAAGCTATGGTGTTCTGAGGAAGCTTGTTTTATTCAAGTGAAAGCGCTTAACCATTCTTAGTTTGTTGGCATTACAATAAACTTTTGTTTACTTCTACTTGGTTTCATTGAAGGTGTTGTGGACTGGTATGAGCGTTGAATAAGGGCGAATTCCCAAGACATAGTCGGAATTTTGCACACAGTGCATTTGCTGCTTTTTCTTTTCTAGTTGAACTTTTATGGTTGCTGCACTGTTTGCTTCAGCTGAGTTCTTAATAGGTGGAATAGAATGTTAGGGATGAAAATCGTACTGATAAACAGAAATTGATGCTAATAACCTGTAGTTGTGCTTTGAAAACTTTATTTTCTATTTATCTTTGGAATGGAGTGATCAGGGGAATGAGTATCACTGCATCATTGTGTTTTTGCTGGGGTCTTAGAAACGCTATTCATGATATTCATTTACTTGGAGCACATCTTTCAAACACTGTAACCCTCTCATGCCCAGTCATCAAATGCATGCATGAGCCTATAAAAATGAAAATGAAATAAGGATTTAAAGGGGCCAATTGGGAATTTGTGGCACCCTATTATTTTGAGCCCAAAACCATGAAATACTGAGAAATTCAGTACAGCTGAGAGGTATGCATATCTATTGAGTAGGTACCATGCAAAATGAGTCGTCTTCATACTGTTTTATCAGTCTGTCTTTGTTCATGTAATCCCCCAACTGCCATACACAACTTCATTTGTTGAAATGTTTGCGAGTTAGAGGACACATTTGGAAGTTTTACCCTTTCACTTGAAGTACTTCCAGAGTCCTTTCTAACTGCATGTTTTCCAATCCACTTTAGCTTAGACATGTTTCACAAACTGAGTTTAGGAATTCTTGCATCTGTTTTCTAAAGTATTTATTTTGGTGAAGAGTTCTGATAGTGGTAATATGAGCAGGACAGACTAGACTTCCCTATCATTTTTTTGAGTGGACTTCCCTATCCCCACCACCAGTCTTCAATTAACCTTGTGAAAACTTGCTCATTCCCAGACAAGCTGACAAGTAGAATCTCTGCAGTAGGTCCTTGGTCTTCCTTGGGGCATTCCAGTGAACTGTACCTGGTGCATCTCCCATGGGAAGGACCCAGACAACCTCAACAATTCCTCTCGGTCCTATTGATCAATGGCTCTGCTCCAAGAGCCTCATACATTGTAAAGCTCCTCACTCCGTCCCTGGCAGTGAACCCAGCAGCCCAGTGATGGAAACTTGTTTCTGCTGCTTTATGTCTGTGACGTCATCCTTTCAGTACATACCCAAGGTTCATTCTAGGACTCAGCTCCTGCTTTACCACCACAGTCTGACAGAACACATGAAGTATTGCCTACAGCCTTCCCTCTCTATCCTTACTCAGAAACAGAAACTTGAGATACTTTAACTCCTTTACTTTTAATGTATTTTCTCCCTGTTCACCTGCTGAGAACAATCCAATTTTTTTCCAAAAGAGAACCATGACCTTTGATTTAGAGATGCTGATTCTCATCCCATCTGCTTCACACTAAGTAGCAAATGTCTGCAATGCATACCAGACATCACATTTACTTGAAGCCATCAGTGCCATAACAAGGATAGGAAAAATCTGGCAGCTGCCCTGACTGCCAGCTTATAGGGGACACCAAATCTTTAGAAACAGGTTGCTACTACAGACTGTAAACTAATTGTCTAACCAACAGTTGAAAAAGAACAGATAGACAACTATTTCATGATTTTCTGCAATTGCATTTACTTAATTTTAATGCTTGTAGTCTGTCAAACATTTTTTTAAACCATTCCATGTGCCAAATGAGCAAGCTGCCCAGGACACTGATCACTCGTGCTACTGCTCTGGACATTATTCCCAAAGAACTGAGATACAACCCTCACATCCCCAAATTGGATGCACCCTGAACACCTCATGTGCTTTGATATCTTTTCTATGAAAGTCACAAATTTAAGGGAAAACAAGGCAGACTTCTAGCGGAGTCAAATTTCCAGCACAAATGTATTCAACTTAACACTGAGTATGAAGACTCTTCCAGTATTCATGCAAGGATAAATAGATGATTCATTGCTCCATGGCCAGGATGGAATCTGCATTGCTCCTCCTGTGTCAAATGAAAATGGAGACCACCATCCCTGTTTTCCATTCCAGTAGCACTGTCCCTGTTTTCAACACAACATCGAAGAGGCATTTTAACTATGACACCCCAAACATAGTTCAGTGCCTTCAGCAATTCCAGATGGATTTCACGCACTCCAACAACCTTCCCACTGTGGAGCTGTTTAACCATTACAATGACTTCATCAATAGATATGGATCCCATGTCACCAGCTGCTTCCAACAGTTCTCCTGCAGAAGAGGACACGTCTGCTGGACACAGGAGTTCCTCTGTCTTCTTTCCATCTTCCAACAATGTTCCCATTAATGTTAGCATTTCTTTACCCTTGCGAAGAACAGCCTTGGTAGTGTCCAGCCTACTGAGTTGCCAAATAATTTGTCAAAATCTCTTTGAGGCCATCCAGAAGTTGTTTCCCATGGCTTCACCAAACTCCTCCCAAACCCAGGCCTTCTCTGAAGGGACTGCCATAGCTGTTGCCTTCTTCACCTGTTAGTATCTATTGATCAAATCCAGAGAAGGTCCTCCCAACTAGCATTGCATCAAAGGCTTCTTTCTTTAATTAGATAGTTTTCCTCACTGTTGGCATCTACTTACAAGTGCTAGGATTACCGTACTGCAACATTTGTGTTACAAAATTAACAACATGCTTTTCTTTATGCACTGCCTTATAAACAGTAGCAATGTGACATTATGTAGCTGTGTATTAAAAGGCAATTACAGTTTTGTACTAAATGACAATCCAAGTAGAATTTCATATTTTTTCTCTGAAATTTGTAAATTTCCTTTTATAAATTAGAAAGTATTAAATATTTGATACCAAACTGTTAAAATATATGTATCATTACAGCATCTTATGTCTGTCATTTTTTCTTGATATTATCTATTTTTCCATCCCAAATGGCTCATACAATTTTTGTGCATAATCTCAGCAGGGGTGTCAGTAGGCATACACAGTTGCGTGCATTTTTTTTCAAAACTGAGGTGCCAGAATTCTGATTTTTGCCTGTAGGTGTGTCTCTGTGTGCAGGATTATGTGTGTGCACGCACTAGTTTGAGTGTACAAGTGCAGTTGCGTGTGTGTGTTTAAGATTGAGTGAATCTGTCCACCCTTGTGCTTTCATCTGTGCATAATTCAGTAGTTGTGCAAAAAATATGCATTTCAGCTGTTCCTGATTTCGCAGAAAGTTTCTGATTTTTTTCATATTTTTGTCCCGTCTTTCATGAAATTTGACTCTCTGGTAAATCACTATGCATTTCAGACAAATCAATAATTCTAGATAGCAAAGATTCATACTTATTGCAAGAAACTGCAGGTTTATACAAAGCCTGTTCTATTAACTGTTTAAGTGAATCAGGCTTACATTTAAGACTTTTCTATGATTTTTGTCCCCTGCATTATTTTTTGCTATGTACGGAATTTTTGAGAAAAGAAGTTGAGAGGTATGCAAGGAACAGTACCTCCCAACTGTACCTGATATTGCAGAATGTCACGTTTTGCCTCAGATTTTGTCCCATTCCTGATTCATTCAGTTGTAGTTAACTTTGCACAATGTCTCTGATCTTTAACTGATATTTTTTGTAAAGTCCCTGATTTTCTGGTAAATCACTGTGGATTACAGGCAAGTCAATAATTCCAGACATTAGAGTTTCATATTTCTTACTATTTAGAAGATGCACATTAATGTAAAGACTGCTGTTCTATTAACTTTTTAGCGAATTAAAGTTACATTAAGTATTCTTCAGAAGTATAGAGGTATATAGGGAACCATACCTCTCAGCTGTTCCTGATTTTGCAGAATGTCTGTGGTTTTGCCTCATACTTGTTTTGCCTTGGCCCTGATTTTCTGATAAGTTACTGATGATTACAGACAAGACAATAATGTTAGACATTAGCATTTTGGGTTTCTGTCAAGTTATCAACAGCAGTTTCAGAGAAAGCATATACATCGAGAGCCATTTGCAGAAACTACTTTCACCAGAAGTGGAGTTTCACCTTTCTCCACTGTTATGCAAAATTGGAGCTGGTATGTATAAGGTTGGGAAGTTTGTGAGGTATTCCTCCCACGAGAGAGGTGCAGAGGGCTTGCCCCCTTCAAAAATTTGTGTCTTCAAGGTTCAATGGAATTAGTTTTGTCAAAAGGCTCTCACTGTATATCTGTTGAAACTGCTGTTTATATATGTGTGTGTGTCTATATTAAAAGCCCGAAAGTCCGGAACAGCGAAGCTATGTACATCAACACATAAAGGTTGATGTACATAAACATCGAAACACGTAAATGGCGAAAATCACAACGCCGAACATGTTTGTTAAGCCAGCAGCATGATCATGGGGATAAGGAAATATATCCTTTTCCCCACTGTAGTGTGGTCTCGGAGTTGGTATATTTAAATAAGGGGTGTGGGGCACAGGAGGGCGTGCCCCCCCTGCAAAAGTAAGTTAAATTCTGTTTTTAATGTTGGTGTTAATGTACCTGTGAGGTGCTCTTTGTTGACGTAACACATTCTGCATTGTGATTTTTGCCATTTATGTGTCGATGTACATAGCTTCGCTGTTCCGGACTTTTGGGCTTTTAATATAGACCTATATATATATATATATATATATATATATATATATATATATATATATATATATATATATATATATATATATATATATATTCCCTAATGAGAATAACAGGTGTCCTACCATAGATAATTTAAGGGGACCCATGCATGGGAAAAAGCATTTAGGAGCTGCCTCTGTCCAGTAATAACACTACTTATGCATTTGGGACAAACTTTCCTTCAAGATGGCTAAGTCATTTGGGGATTCAATAACAGCTCCTAGCTTGCAGTCATCTGCAAACTTAGTCAGCCAAGCCCTTTGGTACTGGCTTTTACTTTAAAAAAGTAGATGCCAAATACACACACCTGACTAGAGATTGCCAGGAAAGCCCTGCAATATTTTGCTAAAGTCAAATAATCACAGATACATAGACTACACAGTTACTGATAATCTGTAGACACAGTAATATCTGATTAGAGATTGTCGAGTTAGCAATGCTAAGTGCAACCAATTACAGGTGCTTAGACTGCATAGTAATTAGAACATGAGTTGGCTACCCATGTCCTATTGCTATGATCAGTAAAACAATGAAATTGTTGGGAAGTGCACACTTTTATTGATTCACAGATTCATAGAGTACACGAAGCAGAGTTCATCTTTTTCATCACCTACCTTCGTAGGGCACATCCTGCCTCAGGGGGGAAAAACATTGCAGCACCCATCTAGTCATCTAGGTTTGTCTTAATGCAAGTAACTGTATCAGTCTTTTATTTATGTAACTGAGTAATAAATTTGCCCCTCCAGCATATCTTATTGTTTGTTGATAGAGATTCACGTCTTTAGTTCAAATGTTTGTAGAGCCATTTGTTTTCTGGCAGTGCAGATAAACAAGAAGGACTGAGTGATTAATTAACACAGAACTGTAGATATAAATTACCACACAGGAGTCTATATAAGACACAGTGTGGGGATATATTTTCAAGCCAGTCTTGCTAACCAAGGGTGTTTAGTTTGGTGATCCTTAGTTAGGAACCTCTGGGGTCTTTGTAACTGTGTAATGTGTTTGAATAGATACTGTAGGTACAAAAGGGACTTTATATCCTATAGCTGGGTTGATCTGAATAGAGTATAGAAGAAAGATAACTTATTTTGAGTTAGATGAGACACCTTTACATATTAATTGGGCTAGTCAGAATGATTTCTTGACTATTGTTGCTATATGGTGGTCAAAGGAAAGGGAATTATCTATAAGGGTGTCAAAATCTCTGTTACAAATTGTGACGCTCATGCCCTGGCTCAGCAATCAAGGAGCCTCAATCCTCACCACTAAGACCAGAGAGGGCGTCTCATATATGAGGAAAGGATAACAAATGCACACAGTAAAGTGCAATTTCCCTTAAGAGCACACATAGATCACAGTCAGTTCGGGGCTGTTTGCTCCCTTGCTCCCCAGGTCCCCAATAAGACTCCCCATTGGCACAGCTACAAGGTCCAGATCTCAGCCTAACTGGGCAAGCTAAAATCTCCAGCACCCTCTCTGTCCAACCAGTGCTTCGTGTCCCTGTCCAAGTAGCTGACACACACACACACACACACACACACACACACACTTTGAGATAAGAGTTTACACAACCACACAGACACTTCTGGGGAAGGCTGGCACAGGTTCTCCAGCTGTGCCCCTTTTACCTAGACTATACAGTAGTAATTACTGCCACCACCCAGCTAATATTTATCAGCTACTCAAAGGCCCTTAAAAGGGTGTCCAATTATTATCCAATTGGTAGATGTGACTGAACAGTCAAGGCTTATTAGAGTGACTTGGTACAGTAATCACTATAAATATGCAATGTACTCTAGAGCTTAAATTATCTCTACACAAAACAGCCACAGTTAAAAGGTTTTAAAATATTTAATAATAAATAATTAAAACCACAAGACAATACTTTCTGCTACACAATCAGTGCTAGTCAAAAGGTCAGAGATCACACAGACATACTTAAAATAATTCAGTAGTACAGTTCTGACATCACAGAAAAACACTTAGTCTAATCTTACTAGATTCTAGCTATCCCCAAAAGAAAATACAGTTCTAAAATAACTTACACATATAGAGCATAAGGCAGTACTGGTGAAGTTGGATGGTCAAGACAATCGCTGTTTAAATTGCTATTGAAGTTCTGATAAACATTACATCATCTTTTTTACACTTTACTGGTGTTCCCAGGCTACACATTAACTGCATTTACATTCTTAACATCTCACTTTTGTTATCTTGCAGCTGGTCAGGAACAGAGCAATAAAATACATTTGCATGTTTAAATCTAGCAATTTAACTCTTGGTTAAAACAATAGAAAGCATTTCTTCATCTAGACTTTTCGGCACCACTGCTACTTCAAAGGGTCATGCTTTACTTTGGTCAGTAGAGTGCACTGTTGTCACATTTATTTCCAGTTTCACATGTAATAGTATTTCTTTACATTTAAGACAACAAGCCTGTAGTTTACATTCATATTTACAAATGACAGAATTATCTGCAAAATTCTATTTGGCTAGGCTGACAGCCTTCACCCTTCTCTACCAGTCTTCACAACCATATAATTCTGGAGTGGAATGCCATCTATGATGTTAGCTGTTGTCATGTTTTATTTACCAAAGGTGAAGATGTCATACTAATTTACATTTAACTTAAGTTAACTTCCTAATATACCATTGATATATATAGTTTAACCCTGACTGGTAGTAGCTGCTAAGTGAATGACAATACACAGCTTGCAGTCATTGTCACATTTATTTAGTGATATGTCTGGGTTAGTGGTTTTGAGATCCAGCAAGTAGTGTACTGAGCAGAAGGGATCGCAGTACTAAACTCTGAAGAATGCATCTGAGCTACTTTTAGCTTTCTGAGATGGCAATGGCTACATTAACTTTGTGGGTTCTATGAATCAGCTGGTTTGCTATCTGTCGTACAACATAAGGGTCTATGGTTAGGCATTTAAGCTTATTTGGAATAGCACATGAGGAACTGTGTCAAAGGGTCTTAGCTGGATCCATGTGCACTGTATAAGCTGCACAGCTGCCATCTATAGTTTCAGCGATTTTTTCTAGGAAGTTTAGTAAATTAAGTAGACATGATCTTTTTTGACAAAATTATATTGTTGTAGGACTAGAGCATTATGTTTTATACTGAAGCTTATGAAATCATATGTAAATTAATGCATTGCATGGCTTTGCAAACTGCGCTTATTAGGCTGATGGGTCTACAGCTCCTGTGATCTGAAGTCTGACCCCTTTATGGAGGGGGATAACAACAGACATTTTTTTATAACTCATGAACATGTTCAGTGGCTGTGTTGAAGCCGAAAAGTTTTAGGAGGGGTTCAGAGAGGGCAAATCTGGTGCTGTTGGCTCAACAACCAGATATATTATTGAGGCTCATAGAGGTAATAGTTTAAGCTTTGGCAAATTAACTTAAGATAAGTTCCATAGTAATCTTGGGGGGGGGGGCTTCAGTAACTGTTTTTGGCAGAGCTATAACTAGGTCAAGTGATGCCTTGTCCACCCCCCAGTTAGTGGCCTCCCCTCGGAGTTCAAGAGATCAAAAAACAAAGACAGAGTACTCTGATTAAAGAACTATTACTTTTCTGCTTAACATTTTGCCATCTTTCTGAAACACCTTTCAGAAGCTGTAGCAAAGAGCTATACTAGCTTCACACTACAGTTCCAAACATGTGCGTGCGCGCGCACACACACGCACACATGCACGCACTCACACACGCATGCACACCCACACACCCACACACCCACACACACACAGCAAGCAAGCAAGCAGGCGAATCAAATGACTACAGTCTCAATCATGACTGCATAAATGACTACAAATATTGATGTCATGTTCAGCTGTCCAACAAAAGTGATTGCATCACTGATTTGCAGAGACTAGTTGGCACATCATCTATAGTGCTAGTTATGACACCCTAATGCTTATATTCAGGGCAGCCTTCTCCTTTGCCATACCCTAACTACAACTTTGATCTCTGGTGTGAAATTGGCACAAATGTATCCGTATATTAACATTATCTTTAAGGCTGGATTGGGTAATACTATTATGCATTGATTCAGAACATTTCTGTGTTTTATTTCTTAATCATCTGATGCAGCTTAAGAAGGATCTATGACTATAGCTGACTATGAATACAAATTTTAATTTATGTTCCACTGTTTTAATTTTATTATATAGTTGCATTCCACTATGATTGTTTATTTTTATGTTCCCCAGTAGGTTTGGTGCTGATTGAGGCAGCTTGGTTTTTACTATTTCTTAGACTGGAGCAAAATTAATTTGCATAAGTGACAGCTGAGGCTACATGGAGCTTGATGTTTTGCATTTGAATTTGATGTGCTCACCATTGTTTTAATAGATTCGTCTTTTTAACGCCCTTGAATTCAGAGGTCTCATTGTGGTGGGTTTATATACATTAATGTTGTCACTCTAGTCTTAGGTAGAGTGTTAGGGTATACTGTATGTTCTGGCCCAATTTGCCCAGGTGCAGAGGATGAATGCTACTTTATAATCCCCTTCCATAGTGTGACACAGAGGTTTGCTAGTGCTGCATATTGTTATTCATGTGAATGGATGCGCGGGACTATGTGCCTTAATATAGCACCCAGGTTTGGTGCTGAACTCTGGCACAGTGTGGTTTGACCTCTGGTATTGCCTGCTGTGATATGGCACAGATGCTTTGTGCTGAATGTCAGCACTGATGTGAATGGACATCTCTGAGACTGGCTGCCATGATATGGCACAGGTGCTTGCCACAGAACTGCCTTGTAAGTAAAGTCTTCTAGCTGCTCAACAGAGACTTCTTGCAGTGCAGCATAGTAACTAAAATCCAGTCTAAGTGATGTGGTCAAAGAGATAATAAAGTGTCAATTCATGGCCTGTACATTTTATGGGGGATGCAGTACATTTGTAACAATATATTTCAATGCTCTGGCATAACCTATACCTTTTGCAGGGGGGGGGATGGGTATGAAGTATGGAATGATGCTGTATGTTCCAGTGTGCACAATTTTAAAATTCCTGGCTACAACCCTGAATCTCAGCCATAGTTACAGAATTTGTAATCAGCTCTTTGATGCAGATGGATGGATTAAGTAACACCGCAAAGGGTGACCATAATCTGCCAGTCTCAGGTCTTCCATTTTAAGATCAGTGAAGCTACCGGGCTCACTGCTGTAATAAAACCTAGAGGAAGCTGGGTATCACAGCAGACTTGCTTGTAGCACTGGAACTGTGCTGGGAACACATTCGCCTAACAGTGCACTCTATAGCTAGATTTGCTGAGCTCAGTAATGCACATCTTTGTACATCCAATACTGTATTTGTTCCGGGTACCTGCTGCCAGGTATTGGGATAAGGGTATAGAGCAGCATATCTCATATAGCAACCAGGATGATGCCCCTACAGTCTGATGGTTTTTGCCACACTCTGTACACACAGGAGAAATAAATCAGTGGAGACATTTTCATCCCTTGGTGTATCCAACAGAGGTTGAATGAGTCAAAAGGGTAAGGAATTGATGGCGAGCAGGCAGGGGGAAAGAAAAAAAATACATTAAAATAATTTCAGAAATCTTACCACCATTTTTCACTAGAAAAGGTAATAAGAGGAACATCTTGAAAGTAACATACGTTACTGGAAATTACAATTAGGAATGAGTTCAAGAATTAGCATACAAACAACCTCACAATGATTAGTGCATTTCTTTTGTTTGAGGGCAAACTTTTGTGGTAATTATCTTTTTTAACACACACAGCAAAAATTCCCACATACCATACATAGGCACTGGAAGCTGTTGAAGACTGGGGGGGGGGGGCAGAGGGTGACAGGGACACTTAGTGATCTAAAAAGGGTGTTTTTTAACTATTTACTACCACAACATAGGTTCACTTGGAGGACATTTTATGCTTAGCCAATTCCCTTTTGGTACTTGAATTAACATTTTCTGATTGGTCTTACCTATCCCATGGCTGATAATTGTATATTAGCCCTAGTGAGAATAACTGTGATCATACCATAGATAATTTGAGGGGACCCATGTAAGGGATGCAGCATTTAGGAACTGCCTCTATCCGTTAGTGGCATGAGGGGCAATCCTGGAGTACATTTTCTATTACCCATCCTTATATCCAAGTTGCATTTGAATATGGACGGATGAGCTTTGTTTTATTTTTATGGTTAGTCTGTTCTGGAACAGTGGTTATATATATATCCATCTCTCCACAACATTCAGTTTAGATACCTGGACTGAGTATTATTGATGCCATTTGACTTGTTGATGTTCAGTAAGTCCATCTGTATTAGGTTGGAGGATGCCTTGTATGCCAGGCATGTCCACCTCTAAGCACTCTGTAGGATACTGAGTATAGTAATAAGTCTTTGAGGTGGTCCATGCAAGACCTATTGTTTAGGACTTGTATCCTTTTAGTAAGGTATCTCTGAAGGTATTCCAATTGTTGCACGGGGCTGGACAGGTACATGCCAAAGTGAGCATTATACAAACTGATTGACCTAATGACAGCTTTATAAAGGGGGGACAACAACATCTCCAGATCTAGTCACAATCAATTTGTTTATAAGCTGTGCAATATAGAAAGACTTTCTTATGACATGTTGGTCAAAAGTTAGGTCACTGTACACACAAGTTCCCAAATGCCAAACAAACTGGGTCAGTTCTCAGAGGACATTGTCATGATTTTGACACCAGTTATTATTTGGGACAAGCCTTCCTGCATGATGGTTAAGTCATTAGGGATTCAATAACTGCTCCTAGATTGTAATTATCTCAAACTTAGTCGGTTAAAGCCCTTTGGTATTTCCTTTTACTTTTGAGAATATGCCAAACAGAAAAAGCCTCAGCACCGAAACCTGGGGACTCCATTGGCGACTAGTCTCTTCCCCTATTTTGATCTCCTGCATCCTGTGACCAAGTTGGCAATCCAGTTAGTGATGCAAGTGTGTTCTCCCACATTGTTCATCTTTTGTACTACACCTGAGTAGGGGATTGTGTCAAAAGGCTTGGCCAGGTCAAGGTAATGTGGTGTGAACTGTTTTACCTTCATCCATTGCTTTGGTAACAAGAGTAAAGCTTAAAATTTGCCCACAATTTTGATCCTTTCACACTTTCCTCTGGGCTGTTTTCAAACACATTTTTTAGGGCCATACATACATGTATGCATTCTTTGATTCACCTTCCTGATTGTATTAAATTATATTCCTTGTATAATACAGCACCAGTTGTTGGAATGTGTTTTAAATCTAAAGTTTTGAGCAGTCTTCTAGTAAACAATGAATCAAAATGTATGAACCAATAATGACAAAACTACCCATTTCAGAAAATTTCAACCATAAAAGGCCACTCTAACTTCTGTCATTACTCATTACAATCTGCCAGTATTAGTAAATATGCAAAATGTCTGCAGAAGTAAGTCATCTAAATAATTCCATGTTAAAGGGATCTCTAACTAATGAAGATATTGCTGCTAGGAAACAACTTTATATTTCATTGTTTCATCTACAAATAAAGTGGCTGTTGCCCTTGAAGAAGAAATTGCCTATGTTACATTAAAAAAATGATAAGCTAGTAATATTGCAATAGGGAATGGATGGCAAACTGATAACAGGTTCATAGTTACTAGGTAACTCCTCCAAAGGAGGACATTCATAGGACTGTAGCATCCACTCCCTTTAAAGCACAACACTACAGTATCAGCAATCCATCTACATACTGTGGGAGTAGAACCCACAGCCTTCTGCATCAAAAGTAAGGCTACTACCTGTTGTGCTACTAACAATCCAAATGGTCTTGGAATAAGCAGCACTAAACTTCTCTTCCCCTGAAGCTCTCAGCTCCTTGTAATTTTTTTATTTATTTAAAATGTGTTTACTGAGAAAATCTGACTTGGAAGAAAGCCAATTTTCAGCAGCAGCCCAGGGAGAAATGCTCCAGACATGTCTTTGTAACATGGGAGGAAACCACACAAATGCAGGGAGGACATATAGACTCCACACAGAAGGCACCCAGCCAAAAATCAAACCACAGAACCTCTTGCTGTGAGGCAACAACACCACCACTGCACTATCCACTTAACAAATCTCTCAGTTTCACAGCAGAAGAAATCTGGAAAAAGCCAAAATTTATTTATTTTTTTTTTGTGGGGGGGGGTCAAAGGCCCAAAACCAGGGACACAACTATTGCTTGTATAATTTTAGAAAGTTGCTAAAATAGTGTTTTGTATCGCCATGTTTCCAAAAAAGATGGTAAGACTGAAACTTAAAGGGCTATCATTATTTAGTGAATTCCGTTCTCACTGATTTGCCAGAAAACCACACATCTTAAGAGGAACAGACCAAAATTATGAGCCAAACTCCTTGAATCACATGTGGTAGTGTGGGTAGAGAATGCAGGCCCTTTTACCTAAGGTACAGGGTTTGAGCCTGAGTACCTCTAACCACCAGGTAGAAGTAAATGGGGCATTTTACACACACGCACTTAGCAGCCTTCATAAAAAGAAATGGAGCACACACAAGCACTTAGCAGCCTTCATAAAAAGAAACAGAACACACATAAGCACTTAGCAGCCTTCATAAAAAGAAACAGAAGCAGCCTTCATAAAAAGAAATGGAGCGCGCACACACACACACACAAGCACTTAGCAGCTTTCATAAAAAGAAATGGAGCACACACACAAGCACTTAGCAGCCTTCATAAAAAGAAATGGACCACACGCACACACACACACACACACACACACACACACACACACACACACACACACACACACAAGCACTTAGCAGCCTTCATAAAAAGAAACGGAGCACACACAAGCACTTAGCAGCCTTCATAAAAAGAAACGGAAGCAGCCTTCATAAAAAGAAATGGAGCACATACAAGCACTTAGCAGCCTTCATATAAAGAAATGGAGCACTTAGCAGCCTTCATAAATTAATAATAAGTAATGGAGCAGTTCTTCTTACCATGGGTGACTCTGGCAGAGTGCTAGCAGCAGCAATCATCATGAACATAGTGTTTCCGCGCACTTTTGTGTTTAAATTAATTCACATTAGCGTGCAACACATGCATGAGTCCTACAGCTTTAAAAGTGGGGTGGGGGTGCTCTCTTCCCCTTGCCCTATGGTTCCGGTGCCTATGATACCATACCAGCCTAGCCTGATCAGATCCACCTGTGTAAAAGGGTCACCACTGAGGTGGACTGAGAGAATCCTGTGGTTTTGATGCCCCTGCACTGGCCCAGTAATCAAGGAGCCTCAATCCTCACCACACCACTAACACCAGTGAGAGACGTGCACATTGGGAGGATGACAAGTACACACACAGTAAAGTGCAATTTCCCTTAAAAGCACACAGAGATCACAGTCAGTCTGGGGTTGGTTTCTCCGTCTCTCTCCAGATCCCCAATAAGAATCCCCACTGACACAGCTATAGGGTTAAGATCTCAGCCGAGTGGTCAAGCCAAAACCTCCAGCACCCTCTCTGTTCAACCAGTGCTTCGTGTCCCTGCCCAAGTAGCTCACACACACACACACACACACACACACACACACACACACACACACACACACACACACACCCACACTCACACTTTGAGATTTGATTTATATGAAAACACACAAACACTCCTAGGGAAGGCTGGCACAGGTTCACTAACTATGCCCCCTTCTGCCCAGGCTATATTGTAGTACCAGCTGCCACCAACCACTCTTTATCATCTACTACAAGGCCCTTCCCAAAGGGTGACCAATTCTACTGTGTAATCTTACTATTATCCAAATGGTAAGTGTGTCCAAGACTTTAAGGCTATTTAAGAGTGGCCTGTACAGTGTCACCAAATACATATGCAAGTGCTCTAAGAGCTTAAATATCTCTAAACAAACCAGCCACAATTGAAAGGTTTAAATATATTTAATAATAAATAATAAAAGCACAATACAATACTTAATAACTCAACACAGTTCAGAATAACAGGAAATACTTTAAAACAACATTGCTGGACAGTCTCACATAAATACAGAAAATATCTAAACTAATCTTTACTGTATTCCTATCTATATCTAAGATATACTATGCCCTAAATGACTTACTTACACAGCAAAGCAAATGTAGATGAGAAGTGCTGATGAGAGGATGTTTGTAGGTCCAAATACAAAATGCACAGACTCACTCTCTGAGATAGTTCTTAAATTACTATCAAACATTTCTGCTGGGTTCTCAGATTACATCATTTTTTGTCACCTCTGTGTCATCATACTTATCTCTCAGAAGTTTGCCTGGAACTGGAAGTCGCAAAACAGTTACACACTTTTACCTTTGAAACCTGTAATTATTTCTGTTTCCAGACAATAAAAACAATTTCAACTTATTTTCTTGAGGGTTTGCAAGTTAACTCTGTATGTTCCATCTACTAATATTAAAACATGCATTTGCACAGGTATATACATTTCTGTTCTTTTCCAGTAGAGTAGACTGTGGTTACATTCTTGAAGCTCAGTATATAACATACAGTTAAACATGCACTTCTGCACCAGCAGGTTAATATACACATAACATATAGTTTTCTTACATTTGTAAGACAAGCATACAACTCAGATTACTATTCACAAATGACATAGAATTATGTACAAAATTCCAGCTAGCTGGGCTGCCAGCCTTCACAATTCTCCCTCCCTTGAAGACTCAAGCTAGTTTTTCAAGTGACTCTTGAGAAACGTTGCTTGAGAGGGTTGAGCCTATCTAAGAATACCTTACCCCATTCCCTGTCTTGAGACCCCATCTGCGTTGGCATTGCTAACCCCACTGCAGTGCTGCACTGTCATATCATATGCTTGCAACCCTAGGCTCCACCTTAGTAACTTGGCATTTGCTGGCTGGCTCAATGTAGCCATGTTAAGGGATTGTGGTTTGTAACTACAGTGAATTTCCTTCCATACAGATAAGGCTATAGTTTCTGCAGTGCCCACACTATGGATAGACATTCCGTTTCTGCAGCTGAATAGCATTCCTCCATGGGTTGGAGGCTATGACTGAGATAAACCACTGGGTGCTCTTCTCCCGCTGAAGAAATCTGGCTAAGTACAGCCCCCATCCCATGGTTTGAAGCATCCACTTGCACAACAAATGCTTTGCTATAATCTGGACTGGCTAACACAGGGGGTCTTCCCAAAGCTCCTTTAAGCTTCTGGGATGCCTGCTCACATGCTGGGGTCCACACTACCTTATCTGGCCTGTTTTTCCTTGTCAGGTCTGTGAGGGGAGCAGTTATGGTACTATAATTGGGGACAAACGTTCTGTAGTACCCTGCTGTTCCTAAGAATGCCCTCACCTGCTTTTTGGTAACAGGTGCAGGCCATGCTCGAATGGCTTCCAGTTTGGCCAGTTCTGGCCTGATCTTACCAGTCTCCACTCTATGTCTTAGGTAGGAGACCTCTGCCATACCCACCTGACATTTGCTGGGTTTAATGGTTAATCCTGCCCTCTGTAGTCTGCCCAGCACCTCTCTAACATGCTGAAAGTGCTCTTGCCAGGAATGGCTGTAGATGGCAATATCATCTAGGTAAGCAAAGGCAAAATCTCCTGCTCTTGCTAGGATATGATCTACCAGCCTCTGAAAACCCGCTGGGGGCATTTTTCTTCCCAAAGGGCATTTTGTGAACTCATACAAGGCAAAAGGAGTCACAAAGGCTGACCTCTCTCTAGCACTGGGAGTCAAGAGCACCTGTCAGTAACCCTTGGTAAGATCAGTGGTGGTAAGATACTTAGCTCCACCCAGCTGCTCTAGGACTTTATCTGTCCTAGGCATGGGGTAAGCATCTGATTCTGTGTGACTATTCAATTTCCTGTGGTCCACATAGAACCTGGTGCTGCCATCCTTCTTTGGTACCAGCACCACTGGGGAGGCCCAGGGACTGCTGGACTCCTGAATTACTCCTAGTTCCAACATTGCCTGTATCTCCTCCCTCAGAGTCTGTTTGACTCTCTCAGGCACCTTATAAGGGGCCTGCATCCACATGGTGCTGCACCAAGTGAATGCACCATGGTTTCCCAGTGAGCATGTCCTCAAACTCCTGTAACACTGCTCAGATTTCTCGAACCTGGGTAAGAGATAGCTGGTGGGACAATTCTATTCCTTCCACTGAGGTGTCAGTCCGAGCCTCACTGAGATCCGCCACCATATCCCCTTCAGAATCTTTCTGCAATCCATTGCAAATGCTCAGCACAAGGGCTTCCCTATCATGGTAAGGCTTCCTCATGTTAACATGGTACAATTTGTTCTCCTGCCTAATAGTTCTACCATGTAGTTAACATCACTGACCTTCCTTACCACCTTGTAGGGTCCTTCCCAAGCTGCTTGCAGCTTACTGTGTCTGACAGGAATGAGAACCATTACCTGCTGCCCTACAGCATACTCTTTAGCTCGAGCATTCCTGTCATACCAGACACTTTCTGCTGTTGGGCTTCTGCCAGGTTCCCCTGGGCCAAGCCCATGAGTTCCCTGACCCTTGTCCTGAGGTTTAGGACATATGCCACAACAGACTCCTTATGGGATTCACACTCACCCCCCCCACTCATCTTGAATTAAATCTGGAGGTCCCCTCACCCTATGCCCATACAGCAACTCAAAGGGTGAAAACCTGTGGATTCCTGGGGCACCTCTCTGTAAGCAAACAATAGATGGGGCGAATATTTGTCCCAGTCCCTATTAAACTGGTATGCAAATGCCTGTAGCTTGGTCTTGAGTGTAGAGTTTAACCTCTCAACAAGACCATTTGTCTGGGTATGGTAGGGGGTGGTCTTTAGGTGCTTCACCCCACAGTACTTCCACAGACAAGTCAGCAGGTCTGACATTAAATTGGCACTTCTGTCAGTCAGTATTTCTTTTGGGAAACATACCCTTCTGAAAATCTCTAACAAAGCATTTGCCACCTTTTCTGCCTCATTGGAGGACAGAGTCATTGCCTCAGGGTATCCGGTAGCATAATCTACTACCACTAGGATATACTTTTTAGCTGTGGAACTTGGGGTACTCAAAGGCCCCACAATATCCATAACTACCCTCTGAAATAGCTCCTCAATCACAAAGGCATCAAATGAGCTTTCACCTTGTCTCCTGTCTTGCCTACCTTTTGGCGCTACTCACAGGTCCTGCAGTACCCCGTTGCATCTCTTGAAATCCCAGGCCAATAGAAGTTCTGCATAATACATCTCTTTGCACGTTTTATGCCCATATGACCTGCAAAGGGAATATCATGGGCTATGACTAGAAGTGCCAGATGGTAGGCTCTAGGCACTACCAACTGCTGTATTCTCTCACACTCTAGCCCTCCTTCAGAGGCCCACGGTCTGTACAGTAACCCTTTGTCCCAGTATACAGATTTCCCTTCCCTTGAGAATCAGGTGCCTCACTAGCTACCTCCCTCAGGCCTTGTAATGTAGGGTCTGAGAGCTGAGCCTGTCTCAACTCTCTCTTTGTAACCTTTCCCAGCTCCCCTTCCACAGGAAGTCTGGTATCCTCTGACGGCAGTGCCGCACTGTCAGCCTGGGTACTATTACTCACCTCTGCCCCTGCAGTCACTCTGTCCAAGGGAACATCAGTCCCTGCAAGCAGCTGTGGCTCACCTTCCTTCAGTCTCACTGCTACAGGCTAGCTCCCTCCCCTGAAGTAGCCACCTCACCAGTCCTGGCTGCAAGAGTGCGGTCTGTCTGGGTCTCCCCCAGGCTACCAGACCCACATGCTTGTCTCCAAGCCTTCCTGGCTTTCTTTTCCACCTTCCCAGTCAAGGTGAACCCTAGCGAAAGGTATTTGGAATGGGGTCCCCTCCTAAAACTCTGACTGGAGTAGACTACCCAGGCAAGTAGTGCTCCTCTGTAACCATTGCAGGCTTCACAATAGTTATGTCATAGGCTGTATGTCTCTTAGCAATGGTCTTTTTGCTATTCACGAAGATAGGATATAACCTCATGTGATAGTTTGGTACCCATGTTGTCTCAAGACAACCTACTGTTGGCATTTTGTCATTCCCACTTACTGGCTCTCCCACCTTTTGTTCCCCACCTTGCCTCCGTGGACATCTATATGCTACATGGCCCCACTGTTGCATTTAAATCATTTAACCCTAGGTCCTGGACATGTACCTGGACTAGTGTCTTCTCCTGCTACTGGCAGATTCTGTTGGGGGCAGTCTGGGCTGCCTACTATGGGCTCCCTTAGACCCACGAGCAGCACTGAGTGTCCCTTTCCTGTGCAGTGATGTCCTGCTTGCTAGGTATAGGTCTCACCTCTTCCCCAATTCTTCTACAGTAACGCATTGTCTGTCAGCTAACCAGATTCTCATGTCCTCATGCAAAGTGCAAATGGCTTGCTCCCTCACCAAAAGGTCTGCCAGCCCTTCAAAAGTGGTGACCTGACATCCACTCACCCACCTATGAAAATAAGTGCTCAGTTCAGCAACATATTCACACACACTTCCATCTGCCTTGTGTCTATGCTCATGAAACCTCTACCCCTCAGTCATCCCAACCCAGTTTCCATCAATCCCATATCTCCTTATACAATACTCCAGAAAATAATTTTCTCTATTTATCATCCATATCAACATTAGAAGCATTCATAACAAGCTACCAGAACTCCATGCATGGCCTGCCTTGCATTCACTTGATGTTATAATAATAATGAAACAAAGAAAAAAACAAGAGATACTCCCACTAAATTATAACATACTCAGGGCAAACCATTACCTCTCAGTTGTCCAGATTTTCACAGAACGTCTAAATTTTCGTCACAAATGTTTGGTCTGTTCCACATAAAATTTGTGGTTTTCTGGCAAATTATCGGGATGCTCTGAGAACTGAAGTCACCAAATAATGACATACAGTTGAGTTTCAGACTTCAAATCATTCAGAAAATATATGTTAACAGAATCCCTGTTATTCTAGCAACTTTCTACATTTATAAGAGCAATATTTAAAATCTGTCCATATTTTTTGTCCTTTGTCCCCCCATTTTGTCAGGCTTTGTCCAGATTTCTTGTGCTAGGAGGTTGAGAGGTATGGAGCAGACAGTAAACATAAGATAGCTGGTGAAGTTGTGGTATTCCATAAAATCACTCTACAACTTACCCTATCATCTCTAACAGCCTACCATTCAACAAAACTGTAATTCTCATGTCTAGTTTCAAATTAAATTAACTTTAATGTGTAACTACAGCAGAGCTGGTAAGGGAGACAGCTAGAAAGGTGCTTGCTGTGATATCTAGACAGAGGAAGGAGGTCAAGGAGGCCTGGTGGTGGAATGAGGAAGTACAGGATAGTATACAGAGGAAGAAGTGGGATTGTCAAAGAGATGAAGAAAGTAGACAGGAGTATAAGGAGATGAGGCGCATGGCAAAGAGAGAGGTGGCGAAGGCTAAGGATAAGGCATATGGAGAGTTGTATGAAAGGTTAGACACTAAAGAGAGAGAAAAGGATCTGTACCGATTGGCTAGACAGAGGGACAGAGCTGGGAAAGATGTGCAGCAGGTAAGGGTGATAAAGGATAGTGAGAGAAATGTATTCACAAGCGAGGAGAGTGTGTTGAGCAGATGGAAAGAGTACTTTGAGGGGCTGATGAATGAAGAGAATGAGAGAGAGAGAAGGTTGGATGATGTAGGGATAGTGAATCAGGAAGTGAAACAGATTAGCAAGGAGGAAGTAAGGACAGCTATGAAGAGAATGAAGAATGAAAAGGCTGTTGGCTCAGATGACATACCAGTGGAAGCATGGAGGTGCTTAGGAGAAATGGCAGTGGAGTTTTTAACCAGATTGCTTAATGAAATCTTGGAAAGTCAGAGGATGCCTGAGGAGTGGAGAAAAAGTGTTTTGGTACCTATCTTTAAGAATAACAGTGATGTGCAGAGCTGTAGTAACTACAGAGGGATAAAATTGATCAGTCAGAGCTTGAAGTTATGGGAAAGAGTAGTGGAAGCTAGGTTAAGAAGGGAGGTGATGATTAGTGATCAACAGTATGGTTTCATGCCGGGAAAGAGCACTGCAGATGCAATATTTGCTCTGACACTGTTGATGGAGAAATATAGAGAAGGTCAGAAGGAGTTGCATTGTGTGTTTGTGGACTTAGAGAAAGCATATGACAGGGTGCCTTGAGAGGAGTTGTGGTATTGTATGAGGAAGTCGGGAGTGTCAGAGAAGTATGTAAGAGTGGTACAGGATATGTACGAGGGTAGTGTGACAGCGGTGAGGTCTGCGGTGGGAGTGACGGATGTGTTTAAGGTGGAGGTGGGATTACATCAAGGATCAGCTCTGAGCACTTTCTTATTTGCAGTGGTGATGGACAGGTTGACAGACGAGATCAGACAGGAGGCCCTGTGGACTATGATGTTTGCAGATAACATTGTGATCTGTAGTGAGAGTAGGGACCAGGTTGAGGAGACCCTGGAGAGGTGGAGATATGCTTTAGAGAGGACAGGAATGAAGGTCAGCAGGACTAAGACAATATATGTGTGTGAATGAGAGGGAGGATAGAGGAATGGTGAGGATGCAGGGAGTAGAGGTGGTGAAGGTGGATGAGTTTAAGTACTTGGGATCAACAGTTCAGAGTAATGGTGAGTGTGGAAGAGAGGTGAAGACGAGATTACAGGCAGGGTGGAATGGGTGGGAAAGAGTGTTAGGAATGATTTGTGACAGACGAGTACCAGTAAGAGTGAAAGGGAAGGTCTACAAGAGGGTAGTGAGACCAGCTATGTTATATGGGTTGGAGACGGTGGTACTGACAAAAAGACAAGAGTCAGAGCTGGATGTGGCAGACTTAAAGATGTTAAAAGATTTGCACTGGGTGTGATGAGTATGGACAGGATTAAGAATCAGTATATTAGAGTGTCAGCTCAGGTTGGATGGTTTGGAGACAAAGCCAGAGAGGTGAGATTGCGTTGGTTTGGACATGTGCTGAGGAGGGATTATGGGTATATTGAGAAAAGGATGCTAAGGATGGAGCTGCCAGGTAAGAGGAAAAGAGAAAGGCCTAAGATAAGGTTTATGGATGTGGTGAGAGAGGACATGCAGGTGGTTGGTGTGACAGAGCAAGATGCAGAGGACAGGAAGAAATGGAAACAGATGATCCGCTGTGGTGACCCCTAATGGGAACAGCCGAAAGAGAAGAAGTTTCAAATTAAATTAACAAAAATCTTTGTACATATTAGTAGCTTATATTCCACCTGGAAATAATCATAGCACAGCAAAAGATCGCTTCTTCTGGGTAGCATCCAACATCCCCCTTGAACAACTATTATTATGTGCCTTCAGTATTGACTGTTTATCTCTCTCTCCACTAATACCTCTACCTGTACTATAAAGCCTTACAGACTAACACAACAATCACCACTCCTACTCACTTCAGCAATATTAACAACAAGGGCAGCACAATAGACTGGATACTCACTTCTGTGCTAGGTAAAATCTCTTACTTCAGAACTCCATCAGACTCTTTAACCAACCATATCCCTGTACTTGCCATAAGAAAGCAAACAAAGGAATTTTATGTACCTTTACTATGGAAAAATATTATATCCATCCCATCTGCAAAGGTAATCCTTCTGCCAAACTCATCAGTTATAGACCCATTGCCATCCTCTTCCCCCTATAAAAAATACTTGAAGTACATTCAGACCCAACCTCTACACTATATCACACAAAATGTACTCATCTTGCCTTCACAACATGTTTTTCTCCCCACTGCTTTACACCCAATGTCCTCATTATCTTCACTAATACTGATAATATAAAGATAAATGGTGGTAAACTTGCATCTATTCTCTTTTTTGATCTATGCAAAGCTATTGACACTGCCTCCAACCCTATACACTTAAAAACATCTCCAATCCGGGTTTTGACGATTCCTATCTATCCTAGTCTTATAGCTGCATCTCTAATGGACTCCAGTCAGTCAAATAGCTCTCTGACATCTCATCTTTTCTCTCTGTTGCAGGTAGGGTCCCAAAAGTATCCATGCTGGGACCTATCCTCTTCAGCATCTTTGTTAATGACCTTCATTTGGCCAGTAAAGGGTATCATAGTACAGTACGCAGATGATTCTACCAACATCTGCTCAGCAAACAACCTTGATTTTCTGCAGAATCTGACCCAGGAATCCTTCACTTCTATAGGCTTCACAGCTATTCCTAAACCCTAACAAAACAGAAGTGATTCTCTTCACTCCCAAACATGTTGCATTAAAGAAATCATCCTTCACTATTACCTATTCCAACTACACACAAACCAAGCTACTAGGAGGTTACATAGATGAAGATCTAAAGACTGACTTCTACATTCAATATTCAGGGAAAAAACACACCAAAAACTAAGCACTTTCTTTAGGGAACACCATAGCTATTTAACGTTGCAAGATGTCATAACATCACTACCCTCCCACTATTTGCTCTCCTCTGCTTAGCAACAATACTGACAAACATTCAACTAAATCAACTAAACAAACTCAAGCAGTGCTACAATAAAGTTGCATAATTTGAGCCAACCTCCCCCATAGATCACATCACTGTTTGGTCCTAAGAGACGTCCATTGGCTTGAACTATCTCAGCAGCTCAGCTCACGTGCTCCCAGCTTTCTGTTATCCGCAGTTTAATAAACAAACCAAATGACTGACTATCTCTAGCCAACATTGTACAACAATATAACCCACCCAGAAGCCGGCACTCTTCTGACAAAGACCTTCTACATATATCAAAACCCAATAACACTGCAGGCTGTTCCCTGTACTCATGTCAAGTCCCAAAATCCTGGAGGAACTCCATGCCCCTAACAAGACTGTTCACTAAAGTCATTCAAACTACAACAAAAGTCTAATTTATTCAACTTCTGCCTCTTGAAATGTACTACATCAATTAGCAAATCACTCCTCTTACATCATCCGTGCTCAAATGCTTCCATATCAACTTCCTATTTGTACTATAACTCACTCACTCACTCACTCACTCTCTGCTATACTCTCCACCCCCACCTGCCCCTGCCTTCTATTTCTCAACTCACTCTCTCGTCACAGTATGTCTTGTAAGACATATTGCTTTATGTTGAAAATAGCAACAATATGGCTGTCTGTAAACTTTATCAGCTTTAAAATGCAGTTCTTTTTCTGAAAAATGTTTCAAAAACTATTGTATATTATTACCTTTCAAATGTTAATGTTACTCTATTACTGTTGTTTGTACACTGGAGCCTTTCTCCCCGGACCATCATTGAAAATGGGTCCTATACCAATTGCCTTTCTAGGTAAACAAAATAAATACATATACATACATACATACATACATATCCAAATAAGTAACATAATTTTGATATGCTGATATTCATAACTAAAAGGAGAGAAATTTCAAAATTTGACAAAAACAGGCAAGACAGGAGTATTTATTACAGCTCTTCATATCTCATTTTAATACTGAAATAGAAGAGTATGTCTGAAACATTGATCTTTTCATCATTAAATTATCTTTATAAAGCATGGGTGAATGTTTTAATCTTACAAGTTTATAGCACCTCTTTCATTTTGAACCATTTACATTTTTAACTTAACTCCAATTCCACGGATTTTAAGATAATATTTTGAGGAAAAACTGAAAATTACTCTATTTGTTTTATTAGATACAGACTGGATGCATATGTCTTTTTTAAGTTGGAAACTATCAACTCTGTTTTTTCTTTAGAAGAAAGAGTTGAAACATTTCACTTGACCTGCATTTAATGTGAAATGGCATTCTTCAGTTATTAAAGCTGAAAATGTTTTATAAACATTAAAAATGCTAACAGCTGAAGCCAGTTATTCTTTATTGGCAGTGCAGGGCATTGGCAGTCTGTGTGACAACGAGGTGGTAATAATAAGAGACACTTACTGGTGCAGCTGTATGAATGCTACAAAATGCTTATTCATCTCTGGATGTTCCTCTATTGGGATCATGCAGTTTAATAGTTTCTTCAACATATTTGCTTATGTGGCTAATGGTTAAATGGAGTGGTTAGCCAGTAATTTTCATTCAAAAGTAAGACACACAATTTACTAGACCCACATCAAGGTATTCCAGAGCCTCTGTGTGACTGGCAGCCCCCGAACCCTTGTTGTACAGAGACTTTAATTTGGGGGGCGGGTGGAGGGATAGACAGATGCTTTGCTTATACTTTGCCCTGGCAAGAAGAGGAACCTGAACAGACTCATCTAAACATTTATTATGCTTTAGACAAAAAATATGAAGCATTCTTCAGTACTAAAAGCATTGCTTTGGGATATTTCTTGTTTTTCTTCACTTCAGATTATTAATATCTTTGTTTGGCTTCTTATCTTTCTCTGTGGCCATCAAGCCTTTCCTTTGATAGACCCATTCACTCTTCCCTATCTGCTAGCATTAGAGGATCCTTGGAGAGAGAGAGATGAAAGCCAGAGATGGCAGCTATCATCCTGCAGAGGAGTAGGACATTTTATGTGGTACTACAACCTGTCTCCTATTGGCCAATAAACACTAATCTGATATTTTGAGTCCCATCATCACGCCTGCAGTGCATGGTTAGAGTGACGGGTACTCTTTGATTGGGCTAAGCCCCTGTGTGCAAGAAGTGTGCTTTGTGGTCATCCTCCATTATTGGTGTTTCTATGACAGATCTTTGCAACTCACTAACCCATCTCTCCAGTAGGGGGTGAGGTGCCATAACTTACTCATTCCCACCCCTCCCTAGTCAGCTTGCCCAATGCCTGGATCACTAATCACTCATAGGTTGGCTGGGATATAGTCAGAACTTTATCCCTTTATTCCACAAAGTCATTTCCTTCATTGTGAGTGTCATAACATCAGTAACAGTTAAGTATCTTGAGTTTTCTTTTTTAAGATAATAGTGTAGTGATATGCATAGTTTGTAGGTATTCACACCCCTAACAATACATCCATACATCAATACAAGTATCTGGGCCTTATCCTAGACCCTCCTCTTTCCTTCATATAACATGCTGACACTATATATCACAATTATCCAACATTGTAAAGTATTTTGCCATTTGTAAGCACTTAACCATCTTTGCTTGAGCTGCTTTGGTCAAACATGTGCTGATTTAAGACATAAATACACTATACCACTCACGTCTTGTAGCATCTCCCAAAACATTCATACTTTTCAAAACCCAGTATATGTAATCTGCAAGTTCATACACCAAATGAACATGCAATCTGTAGGCCCATGCACCAAATGAATGTGCAATCTGCAGGCTCATGCACGAAATGAACATGCAATCTAAAGGCGCATGCACCAAAATGAACGTGCAACCTACAGACTCATGCACCAAATTAATGTGCAGTCTGCAGGCTCATGCACCAAATGATCGTGCAGTCTGCAGGCCCATGCACCAAATGAACGTGCAATCTGCAGGCTCATGCACCAAATGAACATGCAAGGCTCATGCACCAAACATGCAATCTACAGGCACATAGGCCAAATGAACATGGAATCTGTAGGCTCATAGGCAATATTAACATGCAATCTGCAGGTTCATACATCAAATGAACATGCAATCTGTAGGTTCATATGCCAAATGAACATGCAGTCTTTAGGTTCCTACATAAAATGAACATGCTGTCTGCAGGTTCATACACCAAATAAAGATGCAATATGCAGGTTCATACTCCAAATGAACATGTAATCTGCAGGTTCTTATGCTAAATGAATGTCATAGTGCAGTTAGCAGATTGCCTTCCAGTCACTGCCTGGATCGCCCAACTCTTGTCTTCACCTGTCCTTAGGTTCCTACATAATACAGAGTGCCTTTTGAAAACGAATTAGGCATTCATCTCCTTATGACCTACACAGTGAAAATTATACCGCCTTAACCTTACACCAACCCCATTCTCTAAAACAGTAGTTGTAAAAAGTGTATCTAAAATGGCACAAGCCAATTGGAATTATTAGCCTAAGATATAAAAAAAAAACTCAGTACTCTCTGGGGGAAAAACATACTTGATTACCTTTAAAAGACATACTCATGTACCTTTTTATTTTTTTTTTGACAATGGCTAAATAGTATAATAAAACCAAAACACTCTCCTCTTCCTTGTACCAGTGCAAGTTTTATCCTCTTTATTTATTTATTTTTTTTTGCTTTTACTTGTTTTGAATATTTATTCCATATTAAGTACTCTTAAATGCATACATAAACTTACGTTGAAACCTCATCCACTTAAGACTTATAAGATAATGGGGACACACTGGACAATGCATGTGTACTGTCAGTGGTTATCTGGATCAAGAGGTTAGCTTTCTTCTGTTTTTAGTACTTGATTCATGGGGGTTGTCATAGTTGATCCACTGATGTGTAACTTATTAAGAAACCATGGGAATGTAGCATGCTACTAGGAAGTTTTTAATTATTTGGCCTTCATTGTCATGGATGAGTCATTGTCCTACCAGTGTTCTTCAGCTGTGGTGACTTAGAGAAATATAGCCATGACTGTGATCCAGGCAGGCCACATTCAATTGTTTACTCAGGCACCTGTTGGCACAGCATGAGGAAGAGCAGAATGACGTGGCTTTGCTAGCTCTCCTTCCTTCAAGGGAAGGATGTGGAATGTATATTTAGGGCACACAGTCATTTGTCAGAGTCCGTAGTGGAGAACGGGTACTATACAGGGGAAATGTTCAAGGCAGCTGGCTCATCCTGAAGAGTTAAATCAACTGTGGTCCAATTGCAGAGAAGGTCAAAGAGAACCAGTTATGGTGGTTCAGGCACATGCGCAGAACAGCAAGGACACTCTGGTGAAGGAGATTTGGAACGGGCAGTAAGAAGGCAAGAGGAAATGCAAGTGTTCAGCAAAGAGATGGATGGAGTGTGTGAGAGAAGACCTGTGAAAGTCAGGCATGACTGTCGAAGAAGGCATGAGAGTGGCACCAAACAGAGATAGATGGTGACAGTTGACATGACACCCTGACCCCATGTAGAAAATGGGGAAAAAGGGGGTTGATATGATGATGATGATGTGTTCTCAGCTGAGGTCAAAAGTCTTTTCTCTTATAAACAATATTGAGTCTTGGGGAAAAAAAGTTTATTTATTTTGAATTTGTTGACTGGAGTAGAGCACTGATCACATGTGACTAACTTCAACCTCAGCCTAGGAAGGACTAGAACACTGGTGAACAAAAATGTATATACCAAAACAGAGAATTATAAGCAAAGCTGAAGATTACAAATGTGTATGTACAAACACATGCATATGCAATAACATACAATCAAGTAGTTAGAGACCATTATAGGCTGGGAGAGACTATGGTAGAGTTATGTAGTGTGCTTGGAGATAAGACATTGGCGTATAGCCATGTTCTGGAAATGGGCCTTCTGTTGTGCATGGAATTTTAGGTAGGATGGTGAAATAATTTGCTGTTTTTTTCCTTCTGTAAAGCAGGAATCCCTTTAGCCTTTAGTTGTTCTTTATAGTGTTGCAGAAATCCCCTTAGATTGCAGAACATTGTTCTTTATACTTCTGTCAGGAATTCTTCAAGACTGCAGAGCATTATCATTTATAGCTTTTGCAGGAATCCCCCCCCCCCCCAGATTCTGGAGCTTAATTGTTAACTTGTGCAAGTACCCCACATTATAGAGCATTTTTGTTTACATCTGGTCGAGGACTCAACACCCAGGTTCTGGAGTATTGCCATTTGCACCTGTTGCAAGAACCCCTATTGTATATAGCATTACAGTTTATACCTGTTGTAGGCCTACCCAGTCAGATTCTGGAGGTTTGTCATTTTCAATTGCTGCAGGAATTACCCCCCTGCCAAACTCCAAGGTATTGTTATTTGTAGAATTTCCAGAGATTCCAGAACATTGTCATTTATATTTACTCCAGACTGTGTTTGTCTGTCTGACTGCATAGTGGGAAAACATAACCCCATGCTAAAATGTATCTTATGCAGTCTCGTACCCACTGATATTTTTACAGCTCTTTCAGCATCTAAAATTGTACCTTGAAATTTATTTTTTAACGTTAATGTTGTTTACGTAAACAAATTTGATGCAGAATATGAAACACTCGACAAAAGTCAAGCCTCTACATCAAATGAAGGCTTTTAGGATGATCTGTGACCCAGTGGTCAGAGCACCCTGAGTGTAATCAGGCTGAAGAAAGGCTTACTGCAGGCCTAGTTCTGCACTTTGCTTTCATGAAAAAAAAAAACAAAATGCATTGATTTAAATGGATTTAATTCCATTCTGTCCATACAGCTCAGATGAAGCAAGACATAACAGAAAATGTGAAATAGAATCTCAGCTCCTCTTAAGTGAAGTACACATTTGATAATACAGATGATAGCAACAATAAACAACAAGTCTACAGATAACCTATGGTTAGTCACCAAGTTTTGAGGAGTTAATTCTGATCAGGGTATCATGTGATAAGTAGAGTAAGGAAGTGTGGGATTGATCTGTCTATACACTACATTAAAGCCTCACTCTGCTGACACTGGAACCTTTATTTACACTTGTCTTATCCTCTCTAATCATAGTTATTGCATTATAATGAACTTCTGTCTTAGACAGAGATTACCTCTTAGAAGCTCTGTAGTGACATAAATGAGACCAGCTTTATTAAAACACCTCATGACCTAGCCTACTACAAATTGTCCTGCATGCCCTGGTGCTTTGAGTGAGAGCAAAAGAGAAGGACTCTGTGGCATTCCTTTCAATTTTTTTGTCAGGGATCCCTGTGGAAGAACCTGGGTTGCTCCACATTTCGTGAGCAGAGTCCTTGTCATCAACTGCTGGCATTGCTGTAGCCTATCTATCACAACCACTAGTGTTATTATTGACTAAGAGGTATGTGTATTCATATGTATGTGTGTATGTTTACATACACGTTTATGTATGTCTGAGTATTATTTTATTTTTAATTGTTGCTTCCAGTATAACCCTTACCTGGAGATGTAGCAAAGCAGTCATATGTCTTGTGATTGTAGAACACATAGTAGTTTATCTCGGGAGGATTCCTCCATTTTCTTGGTGCATTTGCCTAGTGCATGTTTAATATTAACTCCTGACCCTCTGCCTTTTGTGTTTATTGTTTTTGTGAATGATGTGCAATAGTATACAAGGTGTGCCTCCCATGTTTGTTTGATTTGACATTTTCCCAGGGAACTCTGCTTGCACTCTGTTACTTTGTGAACAAGTGATCTATACTCCGCAGACTCCTGGGTACCTCTGAGAGTAAGCATTTTCTTTACAAAGTGTTCTGACAATAAATGGGAGTGATCCAGTATTCTTATATAAACATCTCGCTTGGGTCCAGCCAGAAGTATCAGCTTACAAATCTTTGTTTGTACCCATGTGAATCAGCTGCACTGCTTACAGTGAAGACCAGGCACATCCATAATGCCTTCACAGCTCCTGCAGTTGTGGGAAAGAAGTACCCTGAGTAGGTCTCAACTTCTACAGGTGCTCCTCACCCTCCTTGGGTTGTTAATAATATCTTTATAGGTACAACCTACTTGTGCTAATCTTCACAATGTATAGTTAATCTTTTGTGATAGGAATATATACTGTTACAGCATAAAACTTGCTTCTTTGTAATATTAAAAATGTAACTCTAAAGAGTTCACTTTTTAGTAGATACATTTTTTTTTTGCATTTATGAGACTGTCGCATTAACAAACCTTGTGTTTTGTAGTATTTTTACTAATGGAAAATCCTGAAAAGCTGTGTTTTTTAAGGTGGGGAAATAATACATTAAGTGCAATTTTTGGTAGTCTGAACTTGGAAAAGTACTTATTTCAGTCTTGCATAGATGAACTGTACACACACATTTTCACAATAAGTAATTACTACAGAAATGTTCCTTTATCCTAGTACTCTGCGCTTCTGCACTGTTGTGCTACATCTGCATGATGTATAATATTAAAACTTGCTGCATTCCCTATCCTTCCAGTCCAAACTTTGGCTATGAAGGGGGAAATGCAGCTTGTTAAATTAAAAAAAAAAAAAAAAAGAAACAAAAAGCTTTTAAAATCATGTACTTCTTTAACTATACGGTATTCCTGAAGTAAAATAGTGAGTTTCTCCACAAAATATAAAATCTGATTTACATTTTTAACAGTGCATTGCCTGCCTTAAGTAAATCATTTATGGGATCACAGTTCCCTTACATTCTGTCTTTCATGCCAGTTTTAGTAAAATGAAGGCAGTCATTTGCCAGAACTTAACACTGTCTACCTAACAGACACAGACAACTTGTTTATTGGGACTTGCACCACAAATCATGAAGATACATGTATTAGACATAGATATGTAATGGCTATAGTTTTCTTAAAATTCCTTAAAAATGTATGAAAATACCTTCTGCTGTTGTTGTTTAAACAATGACAGTGAATACATTTGTGATCTTTTTTAAAACATAGACATGTTGTGAAGTTGGTGTTGAACTCAGAGGGTTATTATTGGGTCTCTGATCGTAACCAAATTATTATGTGTTTGAGACGTGGATGCCAAAAATCTTGGCGTCCATGTCGAGAACACATAATAATGGGTTATGATCAGTGAGGCCTGATCATAACACTTTATAGTGCATGGAATTTTATCTACTCAGTGTAAAAAAAGATGAAGTGTTTTACCTGCTTTGAAAGCCAGGACAGCACTTAACAACTGCTGTCACATAGACATCAAGTAAGGCAAAACATCAGAGACAGTTTTAAATACTTCCCTAATTTAAATAGTTACTTATGTGGACATAGGAGGAAAGATATTCAGGGATTGCTGAGAGTAAAGGAAATTCCCTTCTGTTTTACTTGACTGTAACACCTTTAAAAGAGCTGTTACAGTACGGTCTTGTACTACGGTAGTGTGTAACAGGTTTATCCTTTTTCTGATTCTGGAGTGTAATTATTATGCTCCATGTACTGCATTTTATTATTATAGCAACAAACCTGGTTTGATAAAATTCAGCACAGAAGCACAGTTTTTTACAGGATTTTTACATCTCATTTATAACTAGAAAAGTCATGTTATTCTGGTTTACTTATATAGGGACAGGTTACCTAACCACTGCTGATAGTGTTCCAGGATAATTTAGAAAGAGCACCATCGGAAGGTCCGTTAGAGAGGGGTGAGATTAAGTAGCCCATAATCTGCTCTCCCATCCTTGGGGTATAGGTGAAACTTGGTACTGCAAAGGTAACTCTTCATGAGGTCATTGGTGTTGCAGTTCAGTAAGAATTTTAGGACAAAACTCAATAGGCTGTCATGTTCGTCTAACTTTAGCTTCTGGAATTCTTTCATTCTTGGACTAGCTCCTATTATCTACCATGATTCAGCTGTCTGGATGTGAAAAAGCTCCCTTGCTTTTTTGTAAATACTGAGAAATATTCAGGAGCCTTACTTTTATATTATGTAAGAATAGTAGGGACAAGGAAGTAATAATACATGTCAATGTGTCCTAAACCCACATTTAAGGGTTAAGGTACACCTTTTACTGCACCTTAACCTTTAACCCTAAAAATGTGGTAGAAAAAATACAGAAAATGTAAACAAACCTGCAAATAAAAAAGCTGCCGTCTTAAGTTAGCTACCAGAATCATTTGAAGTCCAGTTCTTATTAAAATGTGACTAGAATTAATGCAGGTTCATTGCTCAGTAATTGTAGTTTTCATTAACAGAACTAAAATGCTTTACATCCTAATGTTTTTGATTTTTTATATGTAGTATGCTAAAATATGATCTGTGTAAACTGCTATATTTATGAAGTGCAGCAGTGATATGTCTTTCTCTGAATGCAACATTGAAACACTTATGACAGGTAAGGCTGGTATGTTTGGTGTCTTCAATATTTTATACACTAAATGTTCACCGTTGTGCT